>NW_012149975.1:1732758-1743480 GCF_000956105.1 Propithecus coquereli | reverse complement strand
TAATCTAGTGGTCAGTCTGAGCATCGCTATTGGGATGAGCATCACTGGTGGGACAATTTGTGATGTGATGGGATAGAATGTGCAGAACCCAACATCACCTATAGTATAATCTTGTCAAAAATGTTTCACTTGAATCTAAGCAAGCCTCTCTGCATCCAATTTTCAGTTTATAGGAAATAAAGAGGATAGAGAAACCAGCTAAACAGCACTTCAAGGAAGTCTAGAAAATTACTGGCCTAATCTCGTAGAAAGTTCTTGTAATGGAGAAGGAATTGTTCTAGATTAAAAGATAGTTATCATAATAGTCAGATCCAATGTGTGGTCCTAGATTGAATCCTAATTTGGATAAATAGACAAATAAATGTACAGAACATTTTGAGAATGACTGAAATTTCAACATGAATGAGTATTGAATAATATTAAGGAATTATTAATTTTTAAGTGTGCCAGTGTTATTTTGACTCTAAAGGAAGAAATATTCTTATTTTTAAAGATGCATACCAAAGTATTTAGGGTTAGAATGTCATAGTGTCTCTGCGCTTCATCGTAACACAGGATCCCAAATTATACCATACTGATTATTGCTTATTCTGCATGTGTTTAAGGACAATAAAAATGGCCCAAAATTTGACTAGATATTTCCAATATAGACAAGAGATCATGACTTAAGCTTTGCTATACAATTGACCCTCACACACTCCTAAATTTTTTGAATGAAGTAAGAACAGAATGACACTTTTGAATTAGCTTACAAGAGACATTCCACCACTGGTATTTCTGTGCAGATACTCTCTACAGAGTGAAAAATGGGGCATTCTGTTTATCTAATAGTAGTTTAACTAGACTAGTAGTGTGTTCAGCTATACTGACAATCAATAGAATTTAAGGGGCAGAATATTAAAACTCAGAATCCATGAACGACTATTTAAAGATGTGTGCTTTTGAAAGCAAGAAGCAAAGACAAGATTGATGGTCAACGTTACTAAAGTACAAAGGTCCAATCAGATAGAAGCTTATAAGACTCAGGAGAGGCTGAATGGTATAAAGTTAAGATCATAGGATCTGAAGATCCAGTTCTACCACTTCTAAGCTGTATTCTCAGGGCAGGTAGTTAATTTTTGGAAACTTAGCTTCTTCATTATAAAATATGAATTCATCTATAAAATGAATGTATTTGTCCTGTAGGGTCATTGTATAGATTAAATAAGATAATTCACATGAAGTGTTTAGCATAGGACCTGGGATATACTCACCACTCAATATATGGCAGCCATTTTTTCTTATCTGTAAATCAATGGCTTGTAAACACTGGTCCATTTATGAGCTTTGGGAAGTGCATCATCCCTATGAAATTGAATGTAAATTTTGTGAACTCTCATTTTAACAAGATCCTTAGATTTCCTTTATTAGATTCTCAGAAGTCTACAACTGCCTCAAATGTTTAAGACTCAGTACTCAAGAGGCGTTTTCTTAATTAATCAATTCCAGATATTAGACATGACTGTATTGATTATAAAAACTAATTGCCATAAATTATGCACCTCCTGTCAAAATGTGCTTATCATTTCTTCTAACAACATTTGATTTTGCTGAGTATCAACAGCCAAGAGAAAACAAAGAAATTTATGAAAGATAGGTCCAAGAGAGGCCTGTTCTTGGGAGCAGGCCCAGCAAGATTGTACACAAAGGGCAGTAATATCTTTTTTTTTCCTGTCTAATCCTTGTTGGTTTCAGAAAGGGTGTCCCTGATTAATGCCTTGTTATAACATTTTTAAAGGTCAGCTTATGTAACGGAGGTGCCACAGCCTAGCTACATCATTAAAGAGACTAGCAGTTGTCCAGGAAAATGGCATAATACTTGTCTGGAATGTGTACATTACCCAGAAGGCTTTGGCTTTCTGAAAATCTTACTAAAAATTTAAAGTCTCTTGGCAATAATTTTCAAGCACCACGATTTTAATCTGGCCCTGACTCTGCAGCACTGCTGCTAAAATCTCCTACAGGCAAATCCCTGCAGAGTCTGCAAATTTGTCAGAAGGAAGACATGTCTATAATCAATGATTAATCCCATTGACCATGATTAACACTTCCATATTCTAGCCTATCAGTTCCGAATGCTATGTCATTATTACACCTGTCACTATACATCCCTCAGAGGATTACAGTTTCTTTCAAATTCCCTTTCAGAGAAGCTATAAGAATCTGACACATAGGTCACATCCATTTTAAAGATGTTACATTTCTCACCTCAGCTAAAGATTTTTCATGTATCATGTGATTCTACTTTATATTTGCAATGGCCTGGTCATATATAATTCCATGTGGACAAAGGCATAGGAACTTGGTAGTCAGATGGTATGTCCTCATGGCATTGCAACTGAAACAAAGTATTAAAAACAATCCATCCCTGGGCATGAGCAGGGTGTGACCTTGGACAAGTTACCTATATATTCAACAAGTACTTACTATATACCTACCAAGTTCTAGTCTCCATACAAAGTTCAAAGGATGCATGTTAAAGATGCCATTCTTGCCCTCAAGGAGCATACAGTCTAGCAACATGGAAACAGAGAATTTAAATACAGTTTAGTAGAAGATAATTACAATAGGAATAATCGCAGGATACTATGGAAATTGTCAGAGGAGGCTTCTTAAAAGAGGGAGCATCTAAACTAGAAGTTGCCTAGGCACACATGTGTATGGCGGAGTATTCCAGACAAAGGGAATAGCATGTGCAAAGGCTCATAAGTAAGAGAGAGTACAACGTATTTATGGAACTGCAAGTAGTACCATGGCTGGTCTGGGGAGGTCAAGAGAAGAATTGCAAGAGCTGTGGCCAAAGATAGGAGAAGTGAGATCAAGAAGGTTCTTAGAAGCCACACTAAGGTGTTTAGACTACCTAGAAGGTATGAGGAACCATTAAAGGAAGCCATAGCAACATGATAAGAATTGGGTTGTATAAAGATAAAACCAGTTGCAGTGTAGAAAATAGATTGAATTAAGGTGAGATTTAAGGCAGGAGACAAGTTTGAAGGCTACTGCAGTGATCTAGGTGAGAGATGATGGTGCCCCAAACTGAACTATCTGATATTGTAGTGGATGCTATGGCACACGACCCAGAAACCCCCTATAGGACCAAGGCACTCATTGCACCAGTTTCCAGGAATAATTGGCTGCTGATGCCTCACAGCTGAGTCCCTTCAGCCAAAGGGAACTGACTTGTTCAATATTATGACTCCTCTCCATGGGCAGCCAACATCCAACAAATGGGCAATGCAGGCCTACAAAGGCCTGTACCAAAACCTCACCTAAATTTGAGACAACTCTTAAAAACAACCTTGGCTCTTGTGCTCCCTATGGAACAGGCTAAGGCCTTTGTTGTGACCACACCACAGTTCAGCTGCTCCTTCTGCCTGATCCTGTTTCACTCACTTCCTTACAGGTTTGTTCTTGAGAGTGCTCGCCGATAAGTTTCCCACATGCAAACCTCTGTCTCAGTCTGTTTCCAAAGGACCAGATTGAAGACAGAACCTTAGTAGTTCTCATCTGTAAAATGAAAAGGTGGATTGGACGCTTGCTAAAAACATTTCCTGTTTGTTCTAACATGCCATGGACTTTGGGATTCTTTGACAATTACTGCAGCTGTTTCAAAACAGCAGGAAATGGATATGGCAGATGCTTAATTTTAGCAATCCCAGCAGGACTCACCACAGTAATTAGAAATGTTTCACAAACAGACCACCCACAAATCTTGCACCCAGTTGGGGTTGACATTGTCTACTTTTATAGATATAAAATTCTTTATGGCTTCCATGCCAAAGCTTGCTTCTTATAAAAAATACTGCTGCTCCCTGTGGACCAGCATGAAACAGTGCTGTTATCTTTTGCTGATACCAGAACTAAAAACAGTAAGTCCAGCACTTTTCTAAATGCACTGCAAAGCTAAATGTATGATTAATATATCAAGTTGGATATTACTGCTATGACTCTCTCCTCCCCCTTCATAAAAGTTCCTCAGCAAAATAAAACTGAAATGCAGAATACTTTTGTGAACTATTATAGCTATACCTCACTGCTATCAATGGTGATCCATTCCTAAACTCTGAATCATATGATTCTGACCATCTCAGCACAGTGGTTTCATACAGACTTTCCATGATTTATGAAGGACATTTCCCTATAAAGAACTTTTTGAACCACACATTTACAAATTGTGGTTCCAATCTTAGAATCTGAGGGCTACAAAGAACTTCCAACATCTAGACCTGGAGTTTTTAACCTTGGGTCTGTGGAACCATAGATGGGTTTCAGTAGGTCTATGAAACTCTAAAGTCATGTGCAAAATGTTGTGGAGAGGTGGCATAGCTGTTATTAGAGTATATAATCTAATATATAGGTTAATGGCCCCTGAAAGGTTAAGAACAATTGTTTACACACCAATCATCTTGCTTCATACTTGATGAAATGCAGGTTCAGAGAAATGAGGTTGAGATGATTTATCCAAGGTCGATTAGTTTATTAGTAGCTCAGCTGGGGCTAGAACTCTTGTTTGCTTCCTTTCAGTCTGGTGAGCTTTCTGCTACACCAGGCTTTGAAGGCATTTCAAACCAAGGCATCATCCCTAGTACATTATATAATAATTTCCTCCCTATTACACCAACACTTTCCTACTACCAAGAAAATATTTCCTCAAAGGAAACCAAAACCTTCTGCTAGGCTCTGTAACTTTTATAATACCTCCTATTTATCTAGCATTTTATAGTTTTCAAAGCACTTTCACACACATGATTACATTTGATTTGAGCCTCAAAACCCCTTCAAGGTAAGAAACTAGGAGTTAAAAGCATAGGCTCTGAGACTGGGCTACCTGGGATGGAATCCCACCCCTACTACTACTACTAGCTGAGGCACCCTGGGTAAGCTACCTAGTTCTTTGTGCCTTGGCTGCGTCATCTTTAAAATGAGGATGGTGATTGTAACTATATCATGAACTCATTATAAACGTTGAGTGGGTTAATACGTGAAAATCACAGACAGCAGGGTCTGCCACACAGTACACATTTAATAAATAGTAGCTATTATCATTATACCTATTTTATAATTACCAGTGAGGGGACTGAGAAATGGTATGTCTTGGTATTATGTGTCTTGCTCAAAGATGTCCTATGAATAGTGGATCTAGGACTCAAAAACAAGGTGTTTTAACCCCAAGACAAAAATGTTTCAGTGTACATGTAGAATTCTAAGTACAAATATAATAACCATGAAGCAGTCAACTCCATATCTGTTGAGAATCATTTCCCATTTTAATGCATAGAAAATAAAATCAAATTAAATAATTGAATGTATTATGTAAGCTTCTTTTTAAGCCACATTAGGCATGTTTCTTGGAAAATATTTTTTAATTTAATTTTTTTTTATTTCAAGGTATTACAAATGCTTTGGTTACATAAATTGCCTTTGCACCACCCAACAAGCATGCCCATCCCCCAAACAGCACACACCACATCCATTATGAGTGGATTTACCCATCCCCTCCTCCCACCTCCCGCCTGCCTGACACCCTATGAATGTTACTTCCCATATGTGCACATTAGTGTTGATCAATTAGTACCAATTTAATGTCGAGTACATGTGGTGTTTGTTTTTCCATTCTTGTGATACTTCACTTAGAAGAATGGGCTCCAGCTCCATCCAGGATAATACAATAGGTAGTTTGTCATTTTTGAAAAAGATTTTTTAATTAACAAGACATGTTGGGTATGGTCAATTCTTTGAGGGAATTTGTTTTAAAAGAAATGATATGCAATATTAAAAACCCTGGCCAAGAAGAAGGCATGTAACTTTAGAAATGTTTCTGATAAGCTCAAAAACACCCAAGTCATACCCCCAAATCATAATTAAGGTCTGTACTCATGGTGTGTTCAAAATGAGCAAGGCCCCAGACAACAAGAGCTGGAGTACACTTGCCTCCTGGCTAAAAGAACAAGGAGGCCTCAGTCACTTCTCTTTAAATTGTGCAGTGGCCGATTCAGCTGCACTAACTAGGAGCTCCCAAATGCACCTGGACTGAAGGAGCCTTTTAAAAGAGTTTCTCAACTACCACAAAACACTTTATAAACTTCTCTACCCAAGTGCCTTTATACTTCGCAGGCTGGGTGAACTAGATTGTGTGAAAAACATCCTTTTTTGAAAGAGCATCCCTGAGGTGAGTGGGCATGTTCTTCAGTGATAGATTAGTAGGCAAGTTATAACATGCCAGCCTAGGAGAAACCTGCAGCCATTTTCTTTGAACAAACTCATACATTTTCTTGCCTTGCAACTTTCTTTCCACTTGTAATTTTTTTAAAGGCCACCTACTCTTGGTCCCAATCAGCTGAGGCCCCATCAAAACTGACAAAAGGTAGCATTATGAATCTGAGAAGACTCTTTTTTTTAACCTTTATTTTCATCCCTTGTGAAACCATCTTTTTTTCCAATGTCATGGAAACCTGTGATGTCTATTAGTTACTTTCAGTAGTGGCTTTGTGCTTCCCTATAATACAGCATTCCAAGCAAAGCTATTTTCGGCAGAAGAATCTGATCCTGACTTTCCTTTTATTTAAGTTCAAAGCAACATAACCCAAGGTGTTTATCAAAAGCTGAGAATGAAGCTATGCTTATATTACTGGAATCCAAAACATAAGGATGCCAAAGCCAGGGCCCAATCCTGGGCATAAGATTGCACTAAGAGACCACGGTTGGGCTTCAAGCCTACCAGCAGCCCTCTAAACCACCAGCTGGGTGAACCTCCCCTCCTACCTGCACAGTCAGTGGCAACCCACACTCCAAGACCAGCCATGGCTCAAGGCACAAAGGCAGTGTAGTGTGATGGAAAGAACATCAACTAAAGTAAGCATCTGGGACATGAGTCCTAATGCCAATTCTAGTGCAATTTAGCTATGTGACCCTAGGCAAGTTGCCTCTTTCCAGAACTGTTTCCTCTTCTATAACATGAGAGGGATTGGAGAAAATAATATTTTTTGACAATTATCACATGCTAAGATAAACAGCCCTAAACCAGTAACTTAGCATCTAGTTTGTTATATTCCAATTTCTTTATGGCTTTGAGACCCCCAACATTCCAATAACCATGTCTGTATCTTATTTCTCTATATGCAAATCCTCACGTGAAAATCTAATTCTCACGGTGACTTAATATCTGGCCTCCTGATTATCAGTCTTCATGACTGGGTCCTCACTTATTATGCTGACTACCCCAACTGCTCTCCCTCTAACTTCTTCACACCCCGTGCTAGCTACCCCAACGTCCATTGACTACCTGCCACACACCAGCCTGCGTAGACATTCTAAGTCCTGGATTCATTGTGTTTGTTTATTCGTTGGTTTGTTGATTGGGTTTTGGCTAATAATACTTGTGATTCTTTCCATTCTCCATCCTAGAATGATCATGTTCTATATCCAGACGTCCCTCAGACACATGTTCACAACTGTCTGCTTCAAAGACTTGTTCCCATATTCATATCCCCTGACCCCATGGGCTGCCTGGACTCATGGTCCCAGCTTTTCTCCATCAGAACATTGACCAGGCCCCCATCCCTACATATTTTTAGACTTTTCTAATCCCTGTTTGGAGGCTAACCTCATTCTCATGCACAAATATCTTCACTTTGAGGCTGAGCCCTAAGTGGGCGAGAGCTGCTGGGACGTTTATGGGAGGGTGAACCAACCATATGATGGTGAATACAACGCGTCCTTGACACATTAACAGTGATGCAGTGGGTATGCACCAGCATGGAGTGCTGGCCAGCATGCATTGTTATTATTCTGAGTGGTTGATGTTTGTGCCATGTCAGTGGTTAAATATGGTAAATATCACCTCTCCACAAGGCCTTTCTTCTAAGCACCTTTCTTTTTCCCCCTTGTAGTCTCAGATTCTGCCCCTCTCTAGCCCTACCCTATCAATGTAAAATAGCAAATGGATATCTGTTTCATATTTTTACTCATCATTCTTCTCCATTAAAAATTGGATGGTTCCATGGGGTTCTTCGGATTTATTGCCCCATTATGCCCTTTTAAGATCCAAGCATATTTCTAACATTCCAGGTATGATAGGCAGAATCCTAAAGATATCCCTCTCCCACCAAAGATCCCTGTACTCTGGTTTTTCTATCAAACATTAATCTACATTCTACTGTGAAGGGACTTTGCATATGTAATTAAACTTATGAACCTTGAGATAGGATGGTTATCTTGGATTATCCAGGTAGACTCAATCTAATTACATGAGCTCTTAAAGCAGAGAATCTTTCCTAGTTGAAGTCAGAATAGGTGGGATAGATAAGGCAAAAGAAGTCAGGGAGATTTGAGGCATAAGGACTCAACTGGCTATTGCTGGTTTTAGAGGGCACCACAAAACAGGGAATGTGGACTCCATCTAGAAGCTAAGGACAACCCCCAGCCTATAGTGAGCAAGGAAAGAGGGACCTCATCCTACAACTTCATGGAACTGAATTTGGCCAGCAACCTGAATTAACAGTGAAGATTAGAGCCTCCCAAAAGGAATGCAGCCTGGCTATCCCTTTGATTTTGGCCTGTGAGACCCTAAGCAGTGGAACCATATAAGCCATGTTTTACCCAGACTTATAGAACTGTGAGATAATAAATTTATGTCAGTTTAATTCACTAAATTTGTGGTGATTTGTTGTGACAGCAGTAGAAAACAAATACATCAGGATAAATATTTCTGAATGCTCAGCATCATTTTTTCTTTATCATTATATTTAAATAAATACTTTAAGCTTCTAGTAGACTTCTCCAATAACTTAAAATTGTCTTTGTAGCTCTTTTTTGATTTTTGGTCCTGTCCCTCTGCTCAAATATTCAATTAATACCCATTCCTCCATACCAGAGTCAGCCCCATCCAGGCAAAAATACATCAGGTCTCTGCCATGCCCATCCTTGATCCAAGCAGGGTGCCATCTCCAAGCATGGTCTATAGAAAGTTCATGTTGCAAAGCTTCATGTGTATTCTTATTTTCAAGGTTATAATTTATTTGAAGATGATGGAATCCCAGGCCAAAGTTTAATGTGGTATATTACTGTCCACTTCCTATCTATGTCTTCCTACCTGTCCTCTCTTCTTAAGTGACCTTACCATGGTATCTCCTTCTGTATCGTCATTGAACTTCATGCTCAGTTAAAAATAGGCTAGAGAGTTATAATTCTTCAATGAAGAACAGCACTAGAAATCTAGTTTGAGCCACGCCCATCACAGCTTTTTGCCAAACATTGAAACCCTACTTTTACAGCCATAAGCAAATCCACTATCATTTGCATCTCACTGGAAAGTTAATGTTTCTAAAATTTACTGTTCCTTTTTTAGGGAGTAGTCTCCTTTGAGAGCCCCCTGGGGGAAAATTGAGGCAAGAAACCTAGGAGCGAACTATTTTTCATGTGTTGTCACATTTGAGTTCAATTTTCATCTCATTCAGGTTCATATTTTCTTGGTATAAAGTCTAATTTCATCAAATATACAAACCTGCCTAGGGAAGGATTGAATTGGTATGAAATCTGTGTTGATTGGACACATGCCGGTCAATTAGCATTTCAAACAAGTATCAAAGAAGCTGAGAAATATTTTTTTCTTTTACATTTAGTGGTGTCATTTGAAAGGCTTCAGAGACTATAGGAAGCTAATTTTCCCTGCAAGGCCATGAGAATAAATTTGATCAGAATTTGAGAGTATATTTTTTCATCGTAAACTGGAATTTTCCCAGTACCAGGAGCTGTAAATTTCTACAACCACCAATATTGGAGATTTCTAAAATGTTTCTTTTTCTGTTATGGACATACATCTACACATTCTTGCCTCATAAACATAAAACATCCTTAGAAACTTCTATATAGACAAAAATGGCCCATTTACATGACCTGAGATAATAAGATACCTGTACTACCAACATTTGCATTATATTGGGAATAAAGTGTTAAAAAGAAGAAATAGGTAGAATGTATGGAGGACTTCCTGACTGCCTCCTCCTCATCCTAGGACTTTTCATTGGCCCACAGGCCTTTAAATAGCTTTGGAAAACTCAGCCTGAGCCTCTTTCAGGTGGGAAACATACTTAGTTGCAGCCTCCAAATTAAAAAATGATCTCGGCATTACTGATAATCCTTGAACTTTTTTAATGACCTAGACCTCAAGATACCTCCCAGCCTCAGTAATCCTCATTTCTTTTAACGTACCTAAACCTTGGGACACCTAGGCCCTCTGGCACTTCTGGACCTTGATTTACCCTCAAAACCAAAGTTGGTGTCTCTGGTCTGTTCTTTTTTGCAGCAGAAAGGAAATGTTATGCCCGAGTCCCTCAATGCCATCTGACCATCTGCATATCACTTTATTCATTTATTCATGCATATCACTTTATTCACTTTATTCATTTGTATTTCATACAAATCAAAATGAGTTACTTGACTGGTTATGGTTTTGTATGTACATAATGAACAGAATGTGTATCGTATACTTAGGCCCCTCAGTTATTCACATCTGAAGGCAACTAAGCAACTGCAGACATACACTGAAATAGGCATCATTGTTCACTGGTGGCAGATCCCTGAAGTTCAAGCCCAGCACCCGGTAACAATGAAGCCAGCTGTGCAAGTGTTTAAGCTTACAACTCCTGACCCTTTTTTTTTTCTTTAGAATTCACAAATTTTTTT
>NW_012149975.1:1727670-1731235 GCF_000956105.1 Propithecus coquereli | reverse complement strand
GGTTTGGACCATATAATCCAATCTCTGTTCATAGGGATTTGAACAGGGTCTGGGTCCCTCCAGCTTTCCATCCTGGAATGCTGCTTGACAAAACACAAGTGTAATATCTACTTACAGAGAAGCACCTTTCTTGCCTTGAATAATTTGAAAACTCTTCCTGTGTGGCTGGCTGCAAATCCTAACCTCTATCTCAATTATAGAGATGGGAAAGGGAGAAAGGTAGAGACAGAATTCAACAGTATATGACTAAGAGGATCAGATCTTTCCAAAGGACAGTTTCAATATTGGGGACATCAATACCCCAAAGGCTGCAGCATAGGAATGGAAATAAGAAAAATTTAATACAAATATGAGCCATGCCACCAACTTGTAATGTGGTCTCTGGCAAGTCGGTGATATTTTCACTGTTCCCTGAATTTCTTAGCTTGAATCTGCCACTGAAGCTTCCTGCCTAGTCCCAGCAGCTTCTCACGCTCACAACACATCTCATTTAGAATGCCTTATTTGAGAAGCTTTCACCTTGGTCATTGGGGATGCCTGAAATAATATCACACCAAAATAGCTACAGACCAAAGTGCATCACTGACTGCATCCTACTGCTGGGCCTCACGCTGCTCCATGGCTCAGTGGATGGATATTAAAGAAATGACAGTCACTCCAGCAGCACTGCTTAATAGACCATTCCTCTTCACCTCTGTCTTATTAGTCCAAGAAAATAAGGTTTCCCAATGCTTCACAGAATGTATGATGAAGAAAGGGCTGAGGTTTAAAAAGTGCAGGGAAAATAAATATAAGGAAATTTTGTGAGATAATGCATATGTTAATTATCTAGATTTAGTCATTGCACAATGTATGTATACTTCAAAACATCATGTTTTATGTGATCAATACATATAATTTTATCTATCAATTAAAATAAAATAATAAAAATATTAAAAATAATAATAATACTCAAAGATTTTGTTTACCAATTTGGCTGTTTTCAAGATACCAAATTTAATTGAGGAGCAAAACAAAAATCCAGAAAACCAAGTAATGCTTTGTACTAGTAAAAACTGATACCAATACTACCCACTGAAAACAAAAATCAAATAGCTCCTCATTTTTCCTCTACCCTCTAACTCTAGGCCATGTATAGGAATGGCTCTGAAGCAAAATTGTAGCAAAATGTTTTCCAATCTGTCCCTGTGGTCTCTCTGAGTCTCCCTTTTACTCCCAAGAGGCCCATGGACCACGGCAATGCCCTCACATTTTTGAAGCCTGTGCCCCATTCCCTCCTAAAGGATTATTTTTCCAATCATGCAAATCACCGGAAGCATTTGTTTAAAATGCAGATTCTTAGGTCTAGCCCCTAGAGATTCTGACTTTGAATGTTTAACAAACACCCCAAGCAATTCTTTGATCAGACAAGTTGGGAAATCTTTGCCTTAAGGTCTTCTAAACCCTTGCTACTCAAAGTGTGACGTAGCATTGACATTACCCAAGAACTTGTTTAAAATGCAGATTCTAAGGCTTTGCCCAGCTCTAGAACCTTTTAACAAGATCCCCAGGTGACTGTTATGCACATTAAAGTTTGAGAAGCATTACTTTTTTGCTCTTTTTTATTTTAATTATTAATATTATGGGTACATAAGAGTTGTATATATTTATAGGGTACATGTGATATTTTGATACAAATATACAATGTGTAATAATCAAATCAGGGTAATGGGATATCTACCACCTCAAGCATTTATCAATTCTTTGTGTTAGGAAAGTTCCAATTCCACTCTTTCAGTTATTTTAAAGTATACCATAACTTGTTGACTATCGTCACTTTGTTGTGCTATAAAATATTGTTCATTCTATCTAACTATCTGACTATATTTTTGGGCACATTAACCATCCCCACTTTATCCTCCCCTGCCCTGCTATACTTCCCAGCCTCTGGTAATCATCATTCTACTGTCTGTCTCCATGAGATCAATTATTTTAATATTTAGGTCCCACATATGAGTGAGAAAATGTGAGATTTATCTTTCTGTGCTTGGCTTATTTCATTTAACATAATGTTCTCCAGTTCCATCCATGTTGTTGCAAATGGCAGAATTTCATTTTTTTTTTATGGCTGAAAAATATTTCATTGTGTATATGTACCACATTTTCTTTATCCATTTATCTGCTGATAGACACTTAGGTTGATTCCAAATCTTGCCTATTGTGAATAGTGTTGCAATAAACATGGGAGTGCAGGTATCTTTTTGACATACTGATTTTCTTTCTTTCAGATATATACTCAGCAGTGGGATTGCTCAGTCAAATGGTATAAGAAGCATTATTTTAAAAGGTTGCATCATCTAGTAACTTAATAATCCCTATTTATACTTCATTGTGAATTAGTTTAATAGATAATTCCTCCAATTTATTTATTCATTCAACTAACAGTTGAGATCTAAGTGCCTGAGCACTGTGCTAGGCACCAGGATTTGTATTTTGTAGAGGAGATGGCCTTAAACTAGAAGATTGCATCTTTAATGGTAGAATATCAGGCACTAAGACAGGCTAATTAAGAGGATATTTTGAGGGTAAGGTAGAGTACAATCATGTTCAAATTATACCATGGAACTGGCCACTTATTCCACCCACAGATAAGGCTGGTTTGGACCATATAATCCAATCTCTGTTCATAGTAAATTTTACCCCTAACACTCCAGCTCTCTCACTGCTCCTCTCCTCCAATAGGTCAGAAAATGCTGTTTTTGAGCACAGGTAAATGTAAAGAATTAATGCAGAGCCTTGCATCTGTTCAAGCATGTTCCCTTGGAGAAAAGAATAATGCTGGATAAAAGACTGCAGCCTGAGCATTTGCAGAACAAGCAAATGAGGCAAGAGAAAGCAGGGAAGCTCTCCAATAGGGTGAGGGGTGTTTACCCTGCAAAAGGGAGCCAGGATTAAGGCCAGACAGCAATGGCATCATGGCTTTGTTCCAGATAGCTCCTTTAAACAATTCAGACCTTGGCTACTGGCTATTTTGAGACCTGTGCAGCTCACAGTTGTGAAAGAAGTAAATTTATTCCTTTCTTACATCACAGCAGACTTTGGCTCTTCCAAAAATACAACCCACTGACCTTTCACTTGAGTGGTAGGGGGTATGAGGACAAATGTATAACAGGTCCTAATGATGAAATAATTCCTGCTGAAGACAACAAATGACAAAGAACTTAAATCTAAACATACTTCTGGATAATAACAGTTAAATATTGGACTTCTGCTTTGTGATTTCAAGTGGCTTAACAGAAAAAAAGAAACATTTGATTTACCCGGGATTTAAATATGTGTAGACAATCTGATATAGTTGAAAAAACAAAGTGATCCTGTGAGATTCCATGAATAAGTTATGAGAAGTCTGTGAGAGGTTCATCAAATTTATTGTAGTATACCAAGGTATACAAAAAATGATTGAAAAATTTCCAGCACAAAAAGGAAAAACTTCCGAATTATTTTAAAACTTTTAGAAACAACTGTGGAAAATCTCCCTATTTACTGCATCCCTTTTACATATAGACATTTCAGACAATAATTTTAT
>NW_012149975.1:1714964-1715700 GCF_000956105.1 Propithecus coquereli | reverse complement strand
TTGGTCAGTAGGGAATCCAAATTAAAAATGCAATGAAATAGGTCTACACATCTATTAGAATGGCCAAAGAACAAAACAAAAGACAGAAAAAGAAAAGCTATTATAGAATAATAGCAAGTGCTGGCAAGGATATAGAGTAACTGGATTCTTACACATTACAAGTAGGACGGCGAAAAGGTACAGTCCCTTTGGTAAATAGTCTGACAGTTTCTTATAAAGCTAACAATTTATCTCAACTCCTACATACTTAGCCAATAGAAATGAAACAGAAGTTTGCACAAAATATTGTATGTGAATACTTATAGCAGTTTTATTTATAATCGCCCCAAACTGGAAACAACTCAAATGTCCTTCAAGGGATGAATGAATGAAGAAACTACAGTATATCTATACAATGGAGTCCTACTCAGCAATAAAAAGTAATAAACTATTAATATATGTAACAACATGGGTAAATCTTAGATGAATATTGCTATGGGTAAGAATCCAAATTCAAAAGGCTAAACACACTGTGATTCCAGTTATATGATATTCTGCAAATGACAAAACTAAAGAGACAGAGAAGGGATCAGTCATTTCCAGAGGCTAGAAATGGAGGGAAGGGTTAACTACAAAGAGGAAGATTGAGGGAATTTGGAGGAATGTGGTAATGGTTCTAAAACTACATGCATTTGTCTAAATTCATAGAACTCTATACCAAAGTAAATTTTATTCTATGTAAATTTAAAAATAAACA
>NW_012149975.1:1712383-1714914 GCF_000956105.1 Propithecus coquereli | reverse complement strand
AAAAAATTTTATTAAAATAGAAATAAAAGGGAACTTCTTCAGCCTGATAAAGATATCAACCAAAAACTGACAGTAAACCTCATAGTTACTAGGAAACATTAGAAGTATTCATTTTAAAGTTAGAAAAAAGACATGAATATCCTCTATCTGTACTTCCATTAAATACTATGCTGGAGAGTCTTACCAATGCAATAAGACAAGAAAATAAAAAGGTCTAAAGTTTGGAAAAGAAGAATCAAAACTGTTTACATTTGCATATGAGTATCAAAAATACAAGAGGAACTACAAACTAATATAATTAATAAGCATTCATAACAATATGATTATAAAATTTTTATGAAGAGGCAAATAACTAGAATAGTGAAGACAATCTTTAAAAAATAAGAGCAATGTTTGAGGTATCACTTATGAGGCTTACTATAAGTTTACCATAATAATGACAGCATGGTATTGAAAAAATCAAAGACACACAGATTAAGGGAAAAAAATCAAGAGTCCTGTGTTAGGACAACTGAATATTCACATACAAAATAATAGGTTTGGACCTCTACCTCATACCATATAGAAAAATTAACCCAAAATGGACCACAGACCTAAATATAAGAGCTAGAACTACAAATTTCTTATGACAAAACATAGGAGCAAATTTTTATGACTTTGGATTGGGCAACAATTTCTTAGATATGAGAGATATTGTATCAAGCAATGAAAGAAGAAAACATACAAATAGAATTTCATCAAAATATAAGAATTTTTATTCTTCAAAGGATACCATCAAGAAAGTGATGTCTTCAACAGACTGTGAAGAATATTTGTAAACTATATCTCTGGTAAAGGACTTGTATCCAGAATATATAAAGAACTCCTATAACTCAATATGAAGACAAACGACCCAATTAAAAATTAATAAAAGATTTGAATAGACATATCTCCAAAGATATATGAATGGCCAGTAAGCCCTTGAAAAAATGTTCAACATAGTCATTAGGGAAATGCAAATAAAAACCTCAGTGAAATACCATGATAATATATGTCAACAAAAAGCCAGACAATAGCAAGTGTTGGTAAGAATATGGAGAAATTGGAACTCTTATACATTGCCGGTGGGAATGTAAAATGGTACAGCCACTTTGGAAAATAGTTTGGAATTTTCTCAAAAAGGTAAACATAGAGATACCATGACCCAGCTATTCCACATCTAGGTAGATATATAAGGGAAATGAAAACATATGTCTACACAAAAACTTGTACATAAATGTTCATAGCAGCACTATTCACAATAGCCAAAGTATGGAAACAACCCAAATAGCCATCAACTGAGGAATGGATAAACAAAATGTTCTATGTCCATGCAATGGAATACTATTCTGCAATAAAAAGAGTGAAGTACTGAAACATGCTACAACATGGATGAACTTTGACAATATTATGCTAAGTGAAAAAAGCCAGTTACAAAAGACCACCTGTTGTATGATTCCAATTATGTTAAATGTCCTGAATAGGCAAACGTATAGGAACAGAAAGTAGATTAATAGTTGCCTAGGGCTCCGGAAAGAGGGGGAAGTGAAGGTAATTTACTGCCAATGGCCAATAGATTTCTTTTGTAAGTAATGGAAATATTCTAAAATTAGATTGTGAAGATGGTTGCACAACTCTGTAAATATAGCAAAAACCCTTGAATTGTTCAGTTAAAACTGGTGCATTTTATGGTGTGTAAATTACATCTCAATAAAGTTCTTTGATTTAAAAAATATGAAATAGTTCCACATAGACATAGTCAGTTGACCTTTGACAATTGTGTAAGGGAAATTAAATAGATAATGGATGGTCTTTACAACAAATGGTGTTGGAAAGTTTGGACATCCATATACCAAAAGGTGACCTTAAATTCACACCTCACACTCTATACCAAAATTAACTCAAAATATATTATGTAACTAAATGTAAAACAAAGTTATAAAACTTTATAGAAGAAAACATAGAAAAAAATCTTTGTGGTCTTAGGTTCAGCAAAGAGTCCTTACATGATACCAAGAGCATAATCCATAAAAGAAAATGAATTGATAAACCGAACTCTATCAAAATTAAAAATTTTTGCTCTGTGAAAGACACTGATAAAAGAATGGTAGGAGAAGTGTCAGACTGGGAGTAAATATTTGTAAATCACATATCTGACAAAAAAACTTGGATCCCAAATATATAAAGAACTCTCAAAATGCAACAATAAGAAAACCACAGCCAGGCACGGTGGCTCACACCTGTAATCCTAGCACTCTGGGAGGCCGAGATGGGCGGATCATTTGAGCTCAGGAGTTTGAGACCAGCCTGAGCAAGGGTGAGGCCCCGTCTCCACTAAAAATAGAAAGAAATTATCTGGACAACTAAAAATATATACAGAAAAAAAAAATTAGCCGGGCATGGTGGTGCATGCCTGTAGTCCCAGCTACTTGGGAGGCTGGGGCAGGAGGATCGCTTGAGCCCAGGAATTTGAGGTTGCTGTGAGCTAGGATGATGCCATGGCACTGTAGCCC
>NW_012149975.1:1711240-1712333 GCF_000956105.1 Propithecus coquereli | reverse complement strand
AAAACCTCCGAATTATTTTAAAACTTTTAGAAACAACTGTGGAAAATCTCCCTATTTACTGCATCCCTTTTACATATAGACATTTCAGACAATAATTTTATTATAAGGATTTGCTTTATCATAGACAAAATCAGTTGTTTGAATGTTTAAAGATATATTCCTTTTCATCTCATTTCATATTCTTGTGAACACATTTGGAACAGAAAAATAACCTAACGGCTATCAAATTGGTTGAAGCTGTTCCACCTTTCACTGTCATTATTATCCATTGTTCAGGAAATTTTCAACTTAAGTACAATGTTTAAGAAATAAACACTGTATGTTCCTGTGAGGTTTGCTATCATTTTTTTAGGTTTGGGTTTACACTGCAAACAATCTGGGGACATTCCCTTTCTTCCAGGATGTGAGGCCTTACAAATCAGGTGTGCTGCCATCAGTTGGACAGGCTTTCTAGGTTATGATCTTGCAATCCAAACAGAAAGGATTCTGTCAGCATCTGCTCCAGCTTGAAGGTTGGCCAAGGTAGCAAATTAGGACAGTGCAGTTGCTTGCCAGCCTCTAGCTCTGGCCTGGCCACTCCCTGGGAAGCCAGTTGTTATTCTGTGCTACAGCCTGGAAAATATAAAAATCTATCTGACCCAGACAGGTTAGGTCTGCATCTCAAACACTTCTTATCTCTGAGGCAATATGTCTGCCTCTGCTAGCACTATTCCCTTGACATTGACTGTTGTTCTCTCTTTGACTTCTGTATTCTAAATCTTCCCTCATTAAAGACCACAGACTCAGATTAAATCCTGTGCTTTATTTACAACCACTTCCTTTGCTTTCCAAATCCTAGTTTTGAGCCCTACAGTATTGATTATCCACTTTCCACAGTTCAAATAAGCAATTTCCATCATAGATAACAACTAAGGGAAATATCGGTGTACATCTGTATGTGTTACATACACACCGACATTAAAGCTTTCATATACAAATAAAACTCTATTAAGAACAGTACAAAAAATTTCTAATTACAACATAAGAAAATGTGATACATAACCTCTAGTAAGATTTTTTTTTTTTTATTTCAGCAAATTATGGGTGTACATAC
>NW_012149975.1:1707925-1709685 GCF_000956105.1 Propithecus coquereli | reverse complement strand
TCATTCAAATAGCTTTCATTCAATTATCAATACCCCCACTGGCAGGTCAGACCTATAGCTGCCAATTTACGACTCTTCTGAAAAAGCTCTATTTTCCATTCCAAGTTTCTAGCCTCTAAATTCTCTTTCCTGTTAGCAGAAAGAAAAGGGCGGGGGAAATTACGGTCATACCCTGCACATTTCACAGCACGTTCTCAGTGACTTTTAGTTGACATTAGCACACGGTTGGTTTCCTTAGAAACTTCTGTAACAGACTTCAAGCCTCTTCCAAACGCATTTAAGTTTTCAAGGGGCCATGTCCTTTTTTCTCTGAAAACTTTTTAAAAAATATTTAAACAGAGTATAAACTGCTTTTAAACAGCAGGAAAACTATAAGTGGCTTTTCTACACCTACATTTAGAGATGTTTGTAACAATAAGGTACACTTTAAAAGATGTATTTATGCATATATAAAGGTCTACACAAAAACATATACATGTGGAAAAATCATAACATGAAGCACTCTTTCTGAGTCATTCGACTCAAGATGAAAATTATATAAAGATAAAAAGAGAAATAATAAATATAACATACATATTCCAATGGGGCCATAAATAGGACTTATCGAGATAAAGCCATTCCTAGCAGATAAATTCAGGGGTCTTGAGCTTTACACAGTATCTGAAACTATTGACCAACTTCTCCTTAAACAACACTTCTTCCTTAAAACATATCTCCTTCTATGATTTTTGTGATACTGCACTGTCTTCATTGTCCTATTTCTTGAACCATATCTTTTACATATATTTTCCTAGGTTGTGCTTTTTCCTTCCACCTCAATGAATGCTGAATTTTAGACCTACTACTTTTCTTACTCTATACTCTCTGCCTCACGGACAGCAGCTAATGCTATAGTTTCAACCATCACCTTACTGCAAATAATTAGTTCCCTAAGTTGTACATCTAGCCCTGACCTTTCTCCAGAGCTTTAATCCCACATTCCCAGCTGAATACAGCAACCAGAAAATTTTTCTGCCACCTCTAACTCGATATAGCTGAACTCAAACTCCTATCTTTTCCATAAATTAGCACCCCATCTAGCCTTCCCTCTTATCTATCAAGGACACCATCATTCTCCTGGGCTCAAAATCTTGGTACATTTTTTTACTCCATTCTCTTCTTCTTCCCCAATAAGCAACCAGTCATGAAATATCCAGATGATATTCATTCATTCAACAAATATTTATTGAGTGCCTAACATTTGGAAACTGCTGAGCTAGACATTAGAAAAATAGTTGGGTTGTTACCATTTTTCTCATGTATAAACAATGTGAAAATCTGCAGTTACCAATAAGATAGTGGACTAGGAACCCCTAAAACATTCCTGCTGTAAAATATCTGAAGATGAGGATTTTTTTAAGTCAGACTTTTAAATGCTTAACTGAGCTCTCATGAAATTAAAGGAAATTGATGGAGACCAAAAATGAAATAGTACTTGAAAACTAGGACAGTAAGCTTATGACCTGACATTAGAACAGCCTTGGGATAACTGTTAATGTCCTTTAACTATTATAGAATCTTGAATTTTAATGCTCACACATCTACAGAATTCAAGATCATGGCTCAAACAAGGAAAGATTTTGGAAATGAGACCTCAGGATAAAGTTGGGCCCCTTAAAAAACTATTCTTTCATTAAAAGGGTAGATAAGAAAAAATCTACATACAGACACAGAAAGAAAAAAAGTAACAGTTCAGTTAGTAAAAATAAAAAATTTTATTA
>NW_012149975.1:1688926-1699169 GCF_000956105.1 Propithecus coquereli | reverse complement strand
GCCACCAAGTCACAGCAGAGAGGTGAGCGCGTGTCTCAGCTTGAAGAGCGGCCTCCTTGGTCACTGGACACTCTCTAGGGTGCACGCTGTCTCCTTGGTGCAAAACAGCCCTGCTGCCTCTATCCGCGGGGCTGCCTGTCCCTTGCTGCCTCTCTGTAGATTCACGAAGCCAGTCCTGCAGGGGAGCGCCTCACTCGCATGTGGGCGTCCGCATTTTTCACCTCGCACTCTGGGAGCAGAGAGCCAGGAGGTCACCCCTAATCGGCCATCTTCTCCGACAGAAGATGTTATTTGTAACTATAATTAAAAAATCTTTAAGGTACCTGGAAATAATAAAATATGTGCCCTACCTTTCTGAAGGAAATCATAAAACTTCATTGACACTAAAGAAGGCTTTCATAAAATGAAATAAAACGTGACCTTATATAGCAAAGCTCACAATCATAAAGATCTTAATTTTCCATAAATAGCATATAAATTCAATAGAAGTCCAATCAAAATTCCAAAATTAGTGTTTATGGAACTCAATAAGCTGATCTTAAAATTCACATAAAAGAGCAGAGGGCCAAGAAAACCAAGAAAATTTTAAAGGAAAACAAGTGGGTAGATTCATCCTAACAAATACCAAACTTATTTTTAAAAGCTTTAGTAATTAAAACACTGAAATTAGTACAGGATAGACTAATGGACCAATGAAACAGAATAGGGAGGACAAAAACAAATCCACACTCTATGGAAATGTGATGTGTAGGAGAGATACCATTACAAATAAATGGAAAGTAATAGACTATTCAATAAATGGTTCTGGAATAATTGGTTTACCATATGGGATAATTTGATAACATTCATAAAAATAAATTCCCATTAGATTAAAATCTTCATAGTAAGGAAGGGTTAAAGAGAAGATTTCAGCCACATTTGTGGTTTTATTATTATATTAAAATATTATATGAAAAATGAAAAACTTGGCAAAGAAAATTTCAGAGAATGTTTCCACAATTTGAGGGTAAGAAGGCTTCTTAAATAAGACACAAAAAAGCACAAATCATAAAGAAAACAATCTTAAATGTAACTACATTAAAAGTAAAAAGTTCCATACAGGCCAGGCATAGTGGCTCATGTCTGTAATCCCAGCACTTTGGGAGGCTGAGGAGGTAGAAATGCTTGAGCCCAGGAGTTCAAGACCAGCCTGAGCAACATAGTGAGACCCCATCTCTCAAAAAAAAAAGTCCCAAAACAATAAATGTTGGCATGGATGCAGAGAGATAGGAACACTCATACACTGCTGGTGGGACTGCAAACTAGTGCAATCTCTGTGGAAAGAAATATGGAGATACCTTAAAGAGATACAAGTAGAATTACCATTTGGTCCAGCAATCCCATTACTGGGCATCTACCCAAAATATCAAATGACACCCTATAAAAAAGACACCTGCACCCAAATGTTTATAGCAGCACAATTCACAATTGCAAAGATGTGGAAACAACCCAAGTGTCCATCAATACATGAGTGGATTAATAAAATGTGTTATATGTATACCATGGAGTACTATTCAGCTTTAAGAAACAATGGTGATATAGCACCTCTTGTATTCTCCTGGATGGAGCTGGAACCTATTCTACTAAGTGAGGTATCCCAAGAATGGAAACACAAGCACCACATGTACTCACCATCAAATTGTTATTAATCGATCAACACTTAAGTGAACATATAAGAATAACATTTGTTGGATGTCTGGCAGGGAGGAGGGAGGAGGGGGAGGAGGAGACGTGTATATGCATACACAAAGAGTGCGATGTGCACCATCGGAGGGACGAATGCACGTGAAACTCGGACTTGCGGGGTGGTGGGGGGGCAAGGGCAACATACGTAACCTAAACATCTGTACCCCCATAATATGCTGAAATTAAAAAAAAAAAAATTAGCCAGGCATGATGGTGCATTCCTATAGTCCCAGCTACTCAGGAGGCTGAGGCAGGAGGATCACTTGAGCTCAGGAGTTCAAGGTTGCAGTGAGCTCTGATCATGCCACTGGACTCCAACCCTGGAGAAAAAGCAAGACCCTGTCTCCCCCCAAAATTTTTTTCTGTACAATATAAATCAACACATACAAAGTGAAAAGACAAACTATAGAGTGGCTGAAATTATTTTGCAAATTCTATAACCTACAAAGCATTCAGATACTAAAATTTCACTCTCCTATATGGTAACCACTAGCTACATGTGATTGTTGAGCATTTGGAATGTGACTGGTCAGAACTGAGGTGTGTTATAAGTGTGAAACACTAACCGGATTTTGAAGACATTGTATGAAAAACTAATGTAAAATATGTCATTTATAATTTCCCTTTCCTAAAGGTTGAAATAATAATATTTTTGATATATTACATTAAATATATTATTAAAATTGACATCACATATTTCTTTTTACTTTCCTAATGTGTCTACAAGAAAATATACATGGCTCACGTTATATTTCTATTGGACAGCACTGATCAAAAACGAATCACAAATGTATATAAACCCAAATGGCTAATAAAACAAAAAGATACTCAACCTCCCAAATGAACAGGGAAATGTAAATTCAGTCAATGGAACATGCATCAAATTGCCAAAATTCAAAAATCTGACCTTACCAGTTTTTGCAAGGATGTGGAACAAGTGGAAATCTGACATATAGGTGTGTGTTTTGGAGGTGGGGTGGTTATAGATCAGTGCAACTACTTTAAGGAATAGTTTGGTGATATCTCAAAGTTGAAGATGTGCATTCCCTACCACTCAGCAATTTCTCCTAGGTATATGTACCATAGAAACTCTCGCACATGAGCACAAGGAGACATATACAACAGTGTTCACTACAACATTGCTTGCAATTGTGAAAAATTGGAAACGACATAAATGTTCATCAACGAGACATTAGGTGAATATATTGCGGCACATTCAGCCAATAGAACACTATTCCATAGCTAAAATGAAGGAACTAGAGCAGCAGTACTCAAAATGTGATCCCAGAAATTTGTTAGCAATGCAAATTCCTGGGCCCCAATCCAGACCTACTAAATCAGAAACTCTAGGGGTATGTTTTAACAAGCCCTTCAGGGGATTCTGATGCATGTGGAAGTTTGAGAACTACTCAACTAGAGCTACATTTATTGGCTGGATAAATTTCAGAAACAATGTTGCAGAGAGATAGACACAATATGATACGATTATATAAAGCTTAAAAACTTGCAAATAGCACTTTATATTGTTTGTGAATGCTTACATGGTAGTAATACTATAAGAACATGCATGAAGATGATTAACAACAAATTTATAATAGCACAGAGCAGGGAAGGAGGCCAATGGGATATGGGAGAGGAGGGGTTAAACAGGATATTTCAACCATATTTGTGTTGATTTATTTTTAAAATGTCTAAGATGTTGGGATAAACATCTCTGTGCACAAATCTTGATATTGTTGTCTAATTAATGCCTTAGAATAAATTTGAGAAGTAGAATTGCTGAAACACGCTTCATTGAATTACCACTACTACCATCCTAATTTTCATCACTCGGGTGGGTGGTATTGCAATTGTTCATTACTGATAATTTTATTCTATTAATAATATATACCCAAGCAACTCAGCATACACATTGAAACCTCCAACTTCCAAAAATGTCACTTTGTGCAGATTATCACCCTGTCTAGACATCTTCAATGGAAAAACAACTTCAAAGTCTTCACCTGATATTCAAGTGCCTCCAAATTATGGTTCCTATTTACCTCCTCAACTATATAATGCCAGTTATATATAACATCTTCATAAAAATCTCTCCTTTTGTCAAAAGTAGTCTTACATTGCTCTAAAACTCACTACACACAATTCTGCCTCCTTGCCTGTGCTCACTACTTATAATGTCCTTGTTCCCTGACATCTGAGTCCTGCTTACACTATAAAACCTGGCCTATGTTCCAAGCACTAGCCTCCTCACTCCTATCATTTTAGAACAAACTAGATCATAAATCACCCTCATTGATGATTTCTTCCTTTGAACCCTTCTAGCATAATCTGTGTCACCCACTTGGTGCTCAACTAATTGTTTATTTTTATATACTTATGTCTGATCAACCCAGCTATACTGTACTATTATTTTTCTAGTTAAATGTTGTCATGCTCTAGAAAGAATTTAAGAAGGTTCAACTACAGTATAAATATCCCAAGGTCACAGTGTATGTTTCCCTAGCACCAAGCAGAGGACCTTACAAATGACCTAGACTACAAGCTCTATGAGAGCAAAAACCCTGACCATTTTATTCATAACTGTATAGTTAGCACGCAGCAAACACTGTAGCACACATGGCAGGTACCTGATGATTATTTGTTGTTGAAAAAATGAGTGAATGAATAGGCTTTAGAATTTTGTTGTAATAATAATGCTACTTCCAGATACTAAATACTATTTGAGACCTGGAACATGAACAAGGAAGAAGACGAAACCCTAAGAATCTCCACAGCCCACACCATTAGCTTCTCAAAGGTTGTCATTCTGATCATATACTATTATAAAACCTGCTGTGCACCTCTTATTTCAAAGCAAAATCAATAGCTAACATTAATTGAGTGCTTGGTTTGGACAGGTGCTATGCTAAGCATGTTGCTGGCATGACTTTATCTTCACGACAATTCTCTGGAGCAGGAATTATGATTATTTGAAATTACAGATGAGAAAACTGAAGCCAGAGTGGTTATAGCCTGCCCTACTGCCACGGTTAGTAAATGGGCAAGCCAGGACTTAGAAGCATGACATCAGAGTTCATGTTCAACTATATTGTGACCACATTAAAAACTAGTTTGAAAAGATAATGATAGATTCAAATAGGTAAATTTGAATAAAGTTTAGTATCTGGTTCTAAATAACCATCCAATTCAACTACTTGTTTGCAAACTGGTTTGTATTTGTAGGAAGAAAACAAAAATTGACTGGGCTTCTACTATCCATCAGGTGATTTCCTATTCCCTATTTGACTTTTTCCATCCCCAATCCTCAACTATGAGAAGGAGGTGTCATCATTATCCCCATTTTGCAGGTGAGGAAATTGAGAATCAGAGGGGTAAAGTCCCTTGCTCAAGGTCACACAGCTAGGAACAGGCCAAGCTTGGTTTTGACTCCAAGTCCAGGTGTTTTGCCCTCCACCACAGATGCTTATTTCAGACACATTTAAAGATGATAAAGGCTTCCATATACCATATGACCAAAAAGTCCCATGAGAGTTAGTACTGTAGTATATTATCTAATATCCTAGTGACCTAGGTAAGGTAGAGAAAGTTCCATTCCATTTACTATCCAGAGATTATAATTTATATGTTTAGGGAATCTAGTCAATATTTACTTTAACTCAGTTAACTTTCAATACCATAAAAGGCCATATTTACCATAGATGCTGGTACAGGCTAATATGCAAAATAAATGTTCAGGACAGGTTGTTAGCTGACAGACCTCTTCAGACCAACTAAGAAAAAAGTAGTGTCATAAAGACTATAATTCTATTTAATACATTTATTCTAGAGGGGAATCAAAGTGGTAGTTATTTACAGTTTGAGACATCTTATAGATTTCTAGAAATATTGACCTTTGGTGAAATACTCTGTGGCTAGCCGGGCGCGGTGGCTCACGCCTGTAATCCTAGCACTCTGGGAGGCCGAGGTGGGTGGATTGTTCGAGCTCAGGAGTTCGAAACCAGCCTGAGCAAGAGCGAGACCCCGTCTCTACTAAAAATAGAAAGAAATTAATTGGACAACTAAAAATATATAGAAAAAATTAGCCGGGCATGGTGGCACATGCCTGTAGTCCCAGCTACTCGGGAGGCTGAGGCAGGAGGATCATTTGAGCCCAGGAGTTTGAGGTTGCTGTGAGCGAGGATGACACCACAGCACTCTAGCCCGGGCAACACAGTGAGACTGTGTCTCAAAAAAAAAAAAAAAAAAAAAGAAAAAAGAAAAAAAAGAAATACTCTGTGGCTCACTGACTTCTCTTAATATACCTATTAAGGTATTTGTAGAAGTGTAATTATAGCCACTATATCTTGTTTATGCAATATTCAATTACTTACATGGCATGCCATTTATCTCAATAATTATCTCAATAATTATTCTATTAAATCTAAATGAGTGTTCTTAAATCAATCTATATGCTGCAAGTTTCTCCCCCATTGTACCCTCATCCTCATGTTCATCATCTGTTTATGAAAGCAGCTCCCTCAGAGGCTGTGTCAAATCAGCATACAGGAAAGCTACAAAAGTAATGGGAACTCAAACCAAGCCTTTGTGGGTCTTTGACATTGTTTATGCAAAATAATTGTCAAGATCTTTGCATAGCAAAAATCACTAAATCTATTCATGTATTCACTCATTCCCCATATCCCTCCCCAAACTCCCAAGAGATGCTTAAACAGAACATACTTTGTCCTAGCCAGGAGAAGGAAAAGGATTAAATTAAAGGAGCTGGTGCTGCTGGCCACTCACTGAAATGGAAGGGAAAACAGTTAGTACTCATCCTTTCCTCCTGATTAGCATATTTACTTCATCCTGTGTATTCTCATCTCTGTCTCTTTCTTACCTAGGCATGAAGGACTCTCACCCATGCCCAAGCATTCCCTCTGATCAATGCAATCTAGACCTGTGGGTAAACATGGACTCTAATACATTTTAGCTGCCTTAACTTTTTTATTCTAGGCTAATGGTGCTTCAGTCCCAAATCTTATACTTATGAGGAAAGGAAATAGTAAATAGAACTGCATATTTCATTCCCTCACAAATCATTTCCCATGACACACCAACTTCAAGCATTCTGAACTCAGGAATCAGGTGACAAAGCATTATTATGAATCTAAATTATAAGGCATTTTCCCTCTGATTACCATATCATGATCCTTCATTAAACGTAGGGGTAAAGTGTAGGAATTAAGGTAGTTTACCAAGGGTGATATAGAAGTAAGATCTCCCACACCACCGCCACCTCCCACACACTTCCCCTACAAATATGAAGGTGGAGAAGTTCATATTAGCATATATATTCATCATTTTCCTTTATTTCAACCGCTAAAGTAATTCTTTAGAGCCCTAGCTGATGTGCTATTCCCGCTGCCTGTCTTCCAAGATTTAGCTAACTTGAAAGAGCTTGAGGGTACCTGGAGATCCACAGGGGTGTCAGGAACAGTGGAAGGGACCTGTGGTAAATATACTATTCTTTTTTTATATATGATCAAAATAGCTGAGGAAGAGAAGAGAGGGCGGTGAGAATGACTGAAGGAAGAAGGAAGGTACTGCCTGCCAGTCCCACCCCAAGAAAACAGGTGTTCACTGTCTACATATGTTCTCTATATGCAAACAGGGTAACTCTTATGCTATGTGTTTCATAGTCATTAAGAAACTGGGGAAGATATATTAAGTCCCAGTAATAGTCATTCCTTTAATACCAATCATAATGGCCAGGCCATGAAATTACATAGTTCTTTCACATATCATAAAAAGGGTATTAAATTTATAGCCAAGTACAAATTAGAAGAGATTTTAAGGAATATGGCTCAGAGCCCACCTTAGAAGAAATAGTCTTTTACAGCATTCCCAGAAAACAATTCACTCTCCCCTCTAAGCCCCATTTTCTTTTTTTTTTCTTTTTTTTAAGAGACAGGGTCTTACTCTGTCACCCAGGCTGTAGTGCAGTGGCACAATCGCAGCTCACTGCAGCCTCCAACTCCTGGGCTCAAATGATCCTCATCCCTCAGCCTCCCAAGTATCTGGGACTATAAGAACACACCACCACACCTGGTTAATTTTTTTAAATTTTTTCTTTTTTTGTAGAGATGAGGGTCTCTCTATGTTGCCAAAGCTGGTCTTGAACTCCTGGTCCCTAGTGATCCCCCTGCCTTGGCTTCCCAAAGTGCTGGGATTACAGGTATGACCCACCACATTCATCTGAGCCTCATTTTCCACATCTATACAAAGCTATCATGGAACTTGGGACTAGACCAGTGTTTTTCAAAGATGTGTTGCATAAAACATCTGTGTCAAAATCACTTGGGTGGGCATTTGTTAAAATTAAGATTCATGAGTCCCTTCCAAGATCCATGGAATCAAAAACTCTGAGGCTGGGCCCAGGAATCTGCATTTTCAACACAGCTCTTCTCCCACCTGCATTGCCCCAGATGGTTCTGACATATATTTAATAAGTTGCAAAGATGCTCCACTTCATGTGTGATTATTTATATTGTTACCTTTCCCTAGACTGTACTCCCCCTCAACTTTGTGGATATCCTGCCTGGGTTTCTAAGCTCAGCTCAAATACAGCATGGTCTCTGAAACCCACTTTTATCCAATTCTCCAACAGAGGCCAGTTTTTCTGTTGCTAGGGGCAGAGTATGGGAAGACTTCAGGGCTGAGATAAAGGGAAGTGCTGTGTGCACTGGGATGGAGCTCAAGGAAGGGTTCTGATATCTGCACTGAACTATTGTCCTTGAGTTTCTTCATTTGAGTTTCAGATGCTATAAGAGCTTTAAAATGTGGAATCCAATAACTAGGACACTTACATTGAGCTTCTGACTGGTGAAAACAGCAAATTACAAATATTTAGCCACTGTAGTTGGGAAAGAAATTTTATATTCATTTAAAGATGGAAAAATAGAACTCAAAAGGAGACTGAAAGGCTGCCAAATAGACAACTACATATGTGTAGTAAAAGAGGGAGGTAGAGCCCAATAAGGGACTTTCTTTTGCCTTGTGGCAAATAATAGGCAAATCCTTAATGGATCATATGCATTTGGAAGACACAAGAGGAAGAATGGCGCTGGTGAGAGACGTAAGATTTGGTTATACAGTTTATATAAGGAAAGTTAGGATAAATGCTTAATTATTTCCTTTGAATCTTTAATTTTCATACGAAGTTGTTGGTGCCTTAGTTATTTCCAATGTTCTTAGTTGTTATCATTATTGGATTTCTATATTAAAAAATTGAGTATCATTACAAATTCATGTTTTTGTATATATTTGGTGGATTTCAATTAAATGCATTCATTGGTTTAAAAAAAAAGATTTGGTTACATTAAAATTTTAAAGCCTCACTAGGTGAAAGACACTAAATCAGTGCTTCTCGAAGTGTGGTTTAGAAGTCATGGAAATTAAACAACCTGCTGCTGAATGATTATTGAGTCAAAAATGAAATTAAGATGGAAATCAAAAAATCCTTTCAGCTGAACAACAAAGGGGATGCAAGCTATCAAAATCTTTGGAACACAGCAAAAGCACTCCTCAGGGGAAAACTGATAGCCTTAAGTGCCAACATCAAAAAGACAGAAAGATCACAAATTAACAACCTAAAGTCACACCTCAAGGAACTAGGAAAGAAAGAACAAATCAAACCCAAAGCCAGAAGAAGAAATAAGGAAGGTCAGAGCAGAAGTAAATGAACTGGAGAATAAAAAACCAATACAAAGGATTAATGAAACAAAAAGTTGGTTCTTTGAAACAATAAACAAAATCGATAGACCTCTTGCTAGATTAACCAAGAATAGAAGAAAAAAGACAAAAATAAGCTCAATCAGAAATGAAAAACATAACATTACAACTGATAGCTCAGAAATGCAAAACATCATCCATGAACACTACGTAAACCTCTATGTGCATAAACTAGAGAATGAAGAGGAAATGGACATGTTCCTGAAAACACACTATCACCACTCCTACTCAACATAGTGCTAGAAGTCCTAGCCATGACAATCAGGCAAGAGAAGAATATGAAGGGTATCCAAATCAGGAAACAGGAGGTCAAGATTTACTCACTGCTGATGCTATGATCTTGTATCTAGAAAACCCCGAAGATTCCACCAAGAGTCTCCTAGAATTGAAAAATAAGTTCAGCAAAGCCTCAGGATCTAAAATCAGTATACATAAATCTGTAGCATTTCTATATACTAATAACGGTCAAGCCGAGAGTCAAATCAAAGACTCAATACCATTCACAATAGCTACAAAGAAAATAAAATACCTAGGAATACACTTAACCAAGGAGTTGAAAGATCTGTACAAGGAGAACTAGAAAACTCTTAAGGAAACAAATAGCAGACAATATAAACAAATAGAAAAACATATCCTGCTCATACATGAGTAAATCAACATTGTTAAAATGTCCATTCTACCCAAAGTGATTTATAATTTTAATGCAATCCCCATCAAGTTACCAAAGTCATACTTCACAGCTCTAGCA
>NW_012149975.1:1686484-1688231 GCF_000956105.1 Propithecus coquereli | reverse complement strand
AAAAAAACAAACAACCCTATTAAAAAGTGGGAAAAAGACATGAACAGAAGCTTCTCAAAAGAAGAAAGACAAATGGCCAATAAGCATATGAAAAAATGTTCAATGTCACTATTCATCAGGGAAATGGAAAGTAAAACCACAATGAGATACCACCTTACCCCAGTTAGGCTTTTATTAAAAAGTCCAAAAACAATAGATGCTGGCATGGATGCAGAGAAAAAGGAATGTTTGCTTATACACTCTTGGTGGGACTGCAAATTAGTACGACCTCTATGGAAAATAGCATGGAGATTCCTCAAAGAACTGAAAGTAGACCTACCATTTGATCCAGCAATCCCACCACTGGGTATTTACTCAGAGGAAAAGAAGTCATTTTATCAAAAAGACATCTGCTCTGAAATGTTTATTGAAGCACAATTCGCAATCACAAAGATGTGAAATCAACCCAAGTGCCCATCCATTCATGAGTGGATTAATAAAATGTGGTATATGTATACCATGGAGTACTACTCATCCATAAAAAATATGAAATAATACCTTTTGCAATAACTTGGATGGAACTGGAGACCATTCTCCTAAGTGAAGTATCACAAGAATGAACAAATACCACATGTACTCACTATTAAACTGGAACTAATCTATGAGCACACATGTGCACAGAGGGAAATAAAACTCAGTGGAAAGCAACTAGGGGGGAGGGTAGAGAATAATAAATCAACCTAATGGGCACTATGAACACTATTCTGGTGACGGGCGTACCTATAGCCAGGATTCAAGCATTACAAAAAAGATCCATGTAACCTCAAACATTTGTACACCCTTAATATTTTGAAATTTTAAAGAAGCGTGGTTCGGAAACACTTGCATCATAAACACCTGCATCAGAAAATAAGGGAGCTTATTCAAGAAGCAGATCCCTATGAATTAGAATCTCTAGGGTCCAGGACCCAATGACCAACATTTGGGAATGACACCACCAGATAAATTCTCCCTTTCTTCTTCTTTTTTTGGTTTGAAAAGTTAACTGTAGGTGGGAAAGGATCTGAAAATAAACCTTTCACGACTTGGTGATCCCTGATGATTGGGTTTACCTGAATCTCTCTAACCTAGTAGAAAGATTGCAGTTCTACGCTGGGCCTCAGTCAACTTCTGATTCAGAATCACCTAACTCCAGTGAGAATGGTTTTTATCAAAAAGTCCCAAAACAGCAGACAATTCACTCTTCTAGTTTGTCATCATACTAATTCTTGGGGCTTTAAGAGAATCCCAGGAACCATAAGCTATAAGGAAATTTGTTTTTTAAACTTCAGAATATTACTGGGGTACAAACAAAACATATATTGCTTTTGTATAGTTTGAGTTAAAGTTATAAGTGTGTCCATCACCCATAATGTGCATTTTACCGGTTAGGTATGAATTTACCCATCCCCACCTCCCCGCTCCTACCTGCTTGAGTTCCGTTGAATTTTATTACCATATGTGCACATGAGTGTTGATCTATAAGTTTCAATTTAGTAGTGAGTACATGTGGTTTTTGTTCTTCCATTCTTGTGATACTTCACTTAAAAGGATGGTCTCCAATTCCATCCGGGTTGTTACAAAGGTATTAGTTCACCATTTTTCATGGCTGAGTAATATTCCGTGGTATACATATACCACATTTTATTGATCCACTGATGTATTGATAGGCATTTGTATTTATTGCACATCTTTGAGATTGTGAATGGTGCTGCTATAAAATTTTAGT
>NW_012149975.1:1680947-1685459 GCF_000956105.1 Propithecus coquereli | reverse complement strand
GTCATTGTGGAGTTACAGAGCCAAGGATGGCACACAGGAATGCTGCTGTCAACAGCACCTGCTATGGACTCTTCTATCTTGTCACTACATACTTCAGATGGTGGCCTTCAAAATGCTAGCCTGTATTGAGCACATCTTATACAATGTGGAATGATTTATTTTAAAGTCCTTGATTGAAGGAAAACTGTTACTTTTGTGCTATTTCAAAGAAATCTTGTATTATTTAAGGGAATGGGTAGTAGCACACTTTGTACCCACAGTGGTGACCTTGGAGAATTCTTTCATGAGGCGCGACTGGCCCAGTGAATATGAGTTAATATCCTGGTGGTCAATCTTTTATGAATGTTGCATTTTTGAAGTATAACTCTATTTGTATTGTGGTCTATCTAAATCATACTTCTTAATATCCCCAGTAGGAAATGCATCAGAAACCCCACATACGTGACAGCTGAGGAGAGGGGAAATGGAGAGTGACTTCTTAATGTGTATATTGGTATGTAGTTGCCTTTTGGAGTGATGAAAATGTTTTGGAACTGGGTAGAGGTGACATTTGTACAACATGTGAATGTACTAAACACCACTGAATTGTACACTTTTTAAGAGGTTAATTTTATGTTATGTGAATTTTACCTCAATAAAAAAGTACATGGCTTGCATTAAATAAACCTATACTTGATACTTTTGTTCCAGGTATTGTGCTAGATTCTGAGTGTACAAATAATAATCACAGTTAATGTTTGTTAAATCCTCATGAGGTTCCAGGAAGTATTTTAAGCTCTGCACATATATTAACTAATTTCATCATAGCAACCCTCTAAAAAAGGGTTGCTATGATGTAAAATAAAACTAAATTAGTTTTATTTTACAGATAAGAGAACTGAGGACTAGGGAGATCAAGTAACTTTCCCAAGATATGATAACTAGTAAGTGGCAGAGCCAGGATTTAGACCTAGTCAGTTCAGCTCCAGAGACTGTCAATTGAAGAACTATGTCGCAGTGCCTCAGATGCAGACACTGGCCTCAAGAATTTCACAGTCAATTCGTGGTGAGTGCCAAGAAAGCCCATAGGAGAGGTATCTAAGGAATGGCAGAAAACAGAAAAGCATCCAAGAAGAGATAACACCTGAGATTAATCGTAAATGATAAATAAGAATTAAACACACAAAGAGGAAGAAGGGAGAGTGTTGTAGATAGAGGGATAGATCTGGAAAGGCATAGAGATGAGAACTATGTTATAAGCAGTTTGGTGTAACTAGAGTGTGAAGATTGAGTTGATGAGTGGCAGGCTATGTAGCTGGGGAGAGAAAGGGTCCACATGTGCTACTGTATCCTATAGGCATAGGAGAGCTATTGACATGTTTTAAGCAGGAGTGACACAATCAGAGTTGACCTTTAGAAGTATTATTCTGGTGGCCCCCTGCTGGAGGTTGGAATTTAGAGGGACAAGACTCCAGGTAGAGAGGGAGACCTGTGAGGAAACTCTTTTACTAATTCAGAAAATAAACAATGATGCACTTAACTAGAGAAATGGTAATTGGCATCAAAAGGAATGGGTAGAGTGAATAATATTTAGGAATTCAAATAAGCAATACTGATAATCTCAATTAGAGTCTCAGAAACTTAGAGCGACCAGAAAGATCAAAAGCAAACCATTTCTCTTGATAAGTGTCACCTTTCTATTGTTAAGAACTGCTAAACATCATTTCTAAACAGAATTCAGGAATAGCTAGTCTGTTCATTTTCAGAAGCTATCCCATTGAAATTCTAAATGTAAACAGTCTTTATAAAGCCACATTCAGGAATATCAACTTACTTTAGGGAAAAGACATCCAGATTCAGTGTGTAAATAGAATTCATGCATTCCCAGAGACTTGAAAAGAGAATGGTTTGAAATGGATATAAGAAATTAACAATGCAGTATGTGGCTGCCTGGATCGCTTTGTCATTCTAACTGCTTGTGGTTTCAAGATAGCAGGAATTAAAACACCATGCCAGGAGAGTTAGACTTCATTGGGAAATGATCTTGGCATCATAAAGGAGAGACTGAAAGTGGGGAAAAAAATAGATTGTGGTGAATTGTTAATCAGTAAAAAAAAAAATGTTTCCCATCTCAGATCTCTTTTATTTGACCAATATCTATCCCTTTTACACTCTGTAACTCAGTTAAACATCCTTTGGTCCCCACAACATGTGAAACTATTTAGAGGTCACAGCAAAAAACTTCATTATAGTCTCTCACCCTCAATGGATCTACAGTGTCACCAAGGACTTGAGATATACTCAAATAAAGCAACTAGAAAGTGATGTGAGATGAAATATGGCCAAAGATCATCATCAGTGTTGAGGCAAGTGTGTGTTTTGTGAAATCAATGAGAGGAGGGTCCTACTGAGATCTAGAGGGGTCACTGTGAGTTTCCCAGAAGAGGTGCAACATAAATCACAGAGTGGGAGAATGAAGCAGAGGCAGGAGCAAGAATTCCAGAGGCTGAAAGGTATCTACCTGCCTTGGAGAGATACTAGCAAGAGGAGAGGACACAAAGGTACCTTTGGATGAATAAGACGGGACCAGATTACAGATGGCTTCGAATACCAGGTAAACATATTTCTTACCACTGCAGGAGCATTTCTTTCACACAATGTCTACCCCTTTGAACTTTCTGAAAGTAGAATTACATATATGGCCACCAAGAACTGAGGACTTCCAAACCAGATAAGTCACAAAATGATTCCCAAGTTCCCTGCACTCAAGTCACACCACAAATGTGCTTGGGCTGTTCAGTGATTTTAATTTTATATTCATCAGGGGCTAGTGATATAAGCTTTCCAAGGTTCTGTGCAAATCTTAAAGTGACAGCTCAATTTTTATCTACACCCTGTTAGCCCAATTGTTTCCCTGGACAGGGAGAAGAACAGCAGATTTTCTTAAGTCTGAGCAAAACCAGATTTCATAGTGAGAATGCAAGAGGAGGGGTTGGGGATTTAAGTAGAGAATGATTCTGCCTGTACAGTCAGGTGCACTATTCATATGGCACAACACAATGCACAGAGAAAATTCTAGCATTTGTCATTTGTTAGTGCTTCATTCTGGAAGACAATTGATAAGTCTCTGACCTCATTTAGGCTACAGAAACCTCTATAATCCCAAGGCAGGTTGCATCTGGCAGGGAGCATAGAAGGGAAGAGCAGAGAATAGATAACCCCTGGTCTCTGAGAACTGCTCACTAGCCCTGCCTCCCAGCACCACTCTTACACACACATTCACACTCTTCAGACTCCACAGCATGGCTGCGTACCTAGACCTCTAGTATCTCCCATTAGTGACTCACTAGTCTCCACCCCTCAACTATCTTTACTTGTGGTATCTGTCATACCCCACCTACTTGACTGGGTTCCAGGTCTAGCCCAGCCTTGGCCTTATTACTAATCATCTCCCTAAAATCCAAGGTTAGCTCTGCAATGAAACAGAAAGATCCTCTGTTCAAACCTCCTCCATTATAAGTCTACAGATAAATCCTGTCCAAGAGGAAGATTCTATGAAAAGAGGGCCAAGGCTATAGCAGAGCATGTACTTTTTTCCAAGCACAACCTTAAAGGGGTATCCTGAGGAGTTGAATCCTGCAGTTATCTAAATAATTATGATGTGCATTTGTACACATATGTACTTGTACAATAAGTCAAATCAAATCCTATCTGCCCTAACAGCTCCATTTAGTAAGAGCTTAATATTAGCCTGCATGATAAGAATACATAATCCCTAGAAGTGGCCAGTTACATATGGGGGTCAATGAGATAAAAAATATGAAAAAGTTTAAGTCAAGGTGAAGTCTTTAGTATTTCCATAAAAAAGGTAGATAGTGCTGAGGCTTCTCAAAGCAAGATGGATTATTTAATGTGCAGAGTAGTAAGAGTCATTGAGAGGGGATGTGATCATCATAGCTGAAATGGAACCGACTACTAGCAGATGCACTGGAGAAGGCTGAGAGGTCCTTGAGTAAATCAGTCTTTAGGAAGGAAATGGCATTGCTGCAGGAAAATCCTACTCCCAGCGCTTCCAACTCTTGGCCTCTGGTTTTAAAATTAAACTAACAGTGAAAACTCATTTAGGAAAGTATTACATTTGGGGGATTTTTAGGGAGTAGGGGCTACCTTGGAGTTCCATTTTATTGTAGCTTATAACATCAATATTTTTTAAATCTTCCACTATATTTACTTTCCTGTAAAATACACAGGGTCTTCCCCACCCCCAAGTGATTTAGTAATAGTTGTTTGCAATATCCACAAGATACAGCTATAATCAGTGAAATTGCTAGAACTCTTTGCTTTGCTGATTCAGCAGATGTGCTTAAGATCTATAAAAATATAATGATCTCCTGTAAATAGTCAGGGCTGGCAGTTCCAAAAGAGATAAAAATAAAGGTATAATCATTAATCATTTTCACACGCATTACTTGGAGGGGGTGGAAATGAACTGATAAATTACCACAGGCAAAATGCTATGCTAAGAAACTAAAC
>NW_012149975.1:1650500-1677782 GCF_000956105.1 Propithecus coquereli | reverse complement strand
GTTGCCATTGGAAAAAAAAAAAGGGTCAGGGACTTGTGCATCTCCCCAAATGAAACTCCATTATCTTTTTTGCAGGCATCTCCAAACAGACCACCTGCATCTGGATGTATCACAGGTAAACCCCTTTAGTCAGGATATTTGTGGCTGAATAACAATTGCCAGGTATAAGTATTTTCCAGGTAATATCAACCCTTTGGTACTATTAAATTAATCCTATTAGTCTCCCTGATTGCTTTTCCTTCCAAGAGATGTTAACTTGGACATTGAATTTGACCCTTTGCTGCCATGTTGTTTGAGTACTGTCTATCGTGTCTCTAAAATGAGTTCTTTTGTGAGCCACTTGCCAGCTGCTTTTGTATTCTATATAGAGTATTTTTCCGTGAAGTCTACAAAGTCAGACATATCTGTTGTGCTGGGATCAATAGATATCTACATGCAAAACAATGAAGTTGGACCCTTCCCTCACATCATATACAAAATTTAATTCAAAATGGATCAAAGATCTAAACATAATGTTTGTACCCTCATAATACCCTGAAATAAAACAAACAAACCAAAAACACCCAAAACCATAAAATTGTTAGAAGAAAACATAGCAGTAAATATGCATGACATTGGATTTGGCAACATTTCCTCAGATATGACACCAAAAGCACAAGCAACAAAAAATAATGTAGACAAACTGGACTTCAACAAAACCAAAATGTTTTATGCATCACACAAAACCATCAAGGAAGTGAGAAGACAACAAACAGAAAGGGAAAAAAATATTTGCAAATCATGTTTGATAGACAACAATAAGTGTTGGTAAAAATATGAATATATTGGAATCCTCATACATTACTGATGGAAATGTAAAATGGTACAGCATCTACAGAAAACAATTTGGCAGTCCCTCAAAAAGTTAAACACAGTTACCATATACCCTGGCAGTTTTACTCCTATGTATATACCCAAGAGTAATGAAGACATATATCCCCATAAAAACTTCTACAGAAATGTTCATTGAAACACTACTAATAATAGCCAAAAAGTGCAAACAAACTAAATGTCCATTAACTGATGAATAGATAACAAAATGTACAATGGAATATCATTCAGTCATAAAAAAGAATGAAATACTGATACATGCTGTAACATGGATGAAGCTTGAAAACATTATGCTAAGTGAAAGAACCCAGTCACAAAAGATAACATATTGTGTGATTACGTTTATATGAAATATTCAGAATAGGCAAATCCACAGAGACAGAAAAGATATTATTGTTTTCCAGAGGCTAGCAGTGGGAAATTGGAGTAAAATGGTGTGTGACTGCTAATGGGCATGAGGATTTCTTCTGGGAACAGTGAAAATGTTCTGGGATTAGTGGAGATGGTTGCATAACTCTGTAAATATACTTAAAATCATTTAATTTTAAACTTCAAATGGATGAATTATATGGTATTTGAATTACATGTGGCTATATATAATAGCTAACTTATTTTCTTTCCTTCTTTCCTTCCTTCCTTCCTTCCTTCCTTCCTTCTCTTTCTTTTCTTTCTTTTCCTTTCCAGGCCCTACATGATGGTAAGAAACATTTGCCCCTGTAGTAGAATACAGTTTTCTCACACAGAAATGTCTTATGACAGGACAACACAATATTCATTTGGACGTAATGCCATTGTTGAAACAATATAGTCAATAATTTCTAGTATCTTCTCAACTGAGACCATTAAGACAGAAAACATTATTTACTCATGGTGCTTTCTTGAGGGCCCAGACAGACTTTCACTGTTGGAAATGAAGAAAAAAAATCTCCTAGGCCTAAGTGGCAGAAGAAATGATGTTTTTGCTACCTCCTTCACAATTCTGAAAGAAACTGTGCAAGATTATTTTGTTTGCTCATCCAGATACACTGTCCAGCCTCTGCTACATTACTTTTTGCCAACAGGCTGATTGTTATGGATTACATCAAATGGGCTCCCTTGCTCTCTGGCTTCCTGTTGAGTACGGCCAATGGGAGACCCCAGCAGAAGAACATGTTCTCTTCCTGTCAGGCAGCTGGTTAGCAGTAGCTGTGTTCCCCATCATAGGCCACAACTTCTGTTAATTAGCCCTCTCCTACAGGTAGAGCTCTTGAAGAATTTCCGCATTCATTCCCTCCCTAAAACCTTTCAGGACTAGAAATAGAAGCAGCTCTTTGGGATTGCTTCACCATCCCTTGTTTTCATTAACCCTGGCCCATGCTGCCATTGTAATAAGGCCCTTTATGAAATTCCCCTCAAGCACCCTTCTGGAATGTACCACCTGCTTCCTACTGGGACTCTAAAGGATACAGGAACTTTTCCTTCAGTAGGGCTACAACAGGGAGTCAGGTCATAGTGATCTCAGTAATAGGAGGTAGAAGAGCTTTGCACATTCTGCACAATTTTTTTTTTTAGCAACTTCATCATACTTGGCAGTCACAGATTATTAAAACTCTAAGTTGCTTTTTTGGAGCAATGCAACTCAGGCCATTAAGGCCATTTAAGTAGTAAGTTCCTTGTCATTTAAAGAAATACCAAATGGTACCCCCTGTAAAGACTCTGGTTAAATGCTCCCGGAGAATGAAAGCTCACCTCAATCTGAAAATGGCTATCTGTAATGCCAAATGCCCACTTAAGCTGTAGCTAATCACTGCTATTAGGGAAAAATTACACAACTGCTAAGGTAGGGACTTTGTTGCTGCCCTTGCCTAGATGTATGAATTTAGCATGCACTATTTCTTCACCCACAAAAATATAGGCTCTTATGCCACCCATCCCTAAACCCGTCTTTCAAGCCAACAGTTCCTTCCAATATCTATTTTAGTTTCAAATTTGTAACTTGAATTTAAAAAATCTGTTCATTGTGTGATTTTATTAGTGTACACTAGCAACACTACCCCAGGCATACTAATATTCTGTTAATTAGATTTCCACCTGCCTTGTGCTGGTTTTCTTCCACAGAAGTTATCTGTGACCATTATTCTTAACAAGAGAATTCAAACCAAGAAACCACATGATTCATCACGACATTTTGGAACCATTTCTCACCCCTAAAAAAAATATACTCAGGTCTTCATTTTGCAAATTAATCGTCCCTGCACTTAATGCTATAAAAAGAGCGGGAATGTTAACAAAAATTTGGCATCTAGTCGTTTTCTTCCCAAGAAGAAATACTACAGCAGAGAAGTTTTACAGATCTGACACTTCCACTCATCTGGCCCCCAGTGAGCCCTAACTTGCACCCTTTTTCTTCAGGCTCCTTCCGCCATCCAAGTTCTCTTCTTGCCGGTTTCTCTTGTTATATCAGAATTCAGTCTATTTCACCAAGCTTCCACTGAATTTGAAAGACGATTTTAGTGGGTAGATTCTTCCAGTCCTCCATTACACAGAGCTGTTTTTAGTTCCCCTAAACTTGTCACCATTTACTCTTTCTCCAACAGGCCGTCATGGACACTATGTGTTCACTAATATAAGAGAATAGAAACACTGTATGTAAAAATAGAAGAAGAAAAAACATGAAATATTAATCCAAACCAGAAAAAAAAAATCCTTCTTACTGTTTTTCTCAACAAAAACTACTAGTGTTGGAGAACTAACAACATAGGGGCCTTCACTAAATCTTTCTTTACTATCAACAATTAAATAAATTATTCATGCTCAGAGACATAATAATGGAGTAATAAAAGCTATGACAGGCCAATCGTATAAAAAGCAATAGTGTACGACACATTCTATTATGAGCCATAGCCAATAGGTACAAAAGTTTCCTTCTGAGAGAGCTTAGTAGCTAGAGTCTATTTCTACCTAAAAAGGTCTTTATGATTATTCTTTGGGCAATAATGATTGAACAAAATTAAAGCTCATCAAATATGCTACTTGTTGACTCAAAGATCAATGAAGGTTAGATAATGGGTAATTTTATTTTTGCTACCATAGTAATAGTTTCAAGAAGGCTAATAGCAAAACATAAAATGACAGGTATACATATAACCATATCAGTAATCACCGTAGATATAAATGATCTAAATGTTCCAGTTGAAAGGCAGAAATTATAAGATTAAAAAAACAATAAAAAATTTAACTCTATGCTGTTTTATGAGAAACACATGTAAAACAGAGAGATCTGAAAAGAGTGAAAATAAAATGTTGGAATAAAATCATATATCCGGAATCTTCTACACAAAATTAAGAGGTTGTAGGTATATTAATGTCAGATGAAATAAATGATAAGGCAAAAGGCATTCATAAAGATAAAGATCAATCTTCAAGTTTACTTTTTTGGGAAATTCTCTTAGGGTGAATGCTACCTGCAGTTCTGCTTATCTTTCTGGGTTCTAACTCTGATTTTTTTTTTTTTTTGGCCTAAGAAATAACATTTGCCAATCATTGATGCATTCAAGGGCTTTTTACAATATATTTTGTACAAGATTTTACTTGTTTTCAACAGTAGAGTTTATCAAAGTTCCTAATCTGCCTTAAGAAGTCTATATTGAGTTTTTCATACAGTTCAATTTATTTAATTTGAAGGACTGTGTTTAGTCTGAAATCGTGTCTTTCATACTTTTTTAATGTTTGTGTTATAGTGTCCTTTCTTAAAAATGACAGGGTTAAGTAATCATTGTTTCTTTAAAAGCTGGCAACCCATATTAACCCCCCTGCTTAGCACCTTCATTTTTTTTCTTATTTCAGCATATTATAGGGGTACAGATGTTTAGGTTACGTATGTTGCCCTTACCCCCCTTCCCCCCTAAGTCCGAGTTTCAAATACGTACATCCTTCAGGTGGTGCGCGTTGCACTCTTTGTGTATGCAAATACCCGTCCCCTCCTCCCCCCTCCCCCCTCGCCCAACATCCAATAGATGTTATTCTTATATGTGCATTTATGTGTTGATCAGTTAATACCAATTTGATGGTGAGTACATGTGGTGCTTGTCTTTCTATTCTTGGGATACCTCACTTTGTAGAATGCGTTCCAGCTCTATCCAGGAGTATACAAGAGGTGCTATATCACCATTGTTTCTTAAAGCTGAATAGTACTCCATGGTATACATATACCACATTTTATTAATCCACTCATGTATTGATGGACGCTTGAGTTGTTTCCACATCTTTGCAATTGTGAATTGTGCTGCTATAAACATTCGAGTGCAAGCACCTTCATTTTTAAATTAAAATTTCATAGGTCTCATAAATCCAAAGATCTGTGAGCCACTGCCTTAAAAGATAACTAGTTCTGGAGGACTGGATTTGAGTGGCATAATGCTTTTTGAGGTAGGCATGGAAAGTGGCAATGTGAGGTTGTTGAGATAGCTGAGTCCACTTCCCAGTAGCATTTTTTAAAATTTCAGAATATCACAGGGGTAAATTGTTTTGATTACGTGGAATCCTTTTGTACTGCTTCAGTCAAAGTTATAGGTGTGCCCATCACCTATATAGTGTACATTGTCCCCATTAGGTATGATTTCACCCATCCCCTCCCCCTTCACCTGCATGATTTCCATTGAGTTTTACTCTGATCTCTGCACATGAGTGCTGATCAGTTAATTCTACTTTAAAAGTGAGTATATATGGTGTTTGTTTTTTGCATTCTTGTGATACCTCACTTAGGAAGATGGTTTCATCCAGATTGTTGCAAAAGGTATTAATTCATTTTTTATGGCTGACTAGTACTCCATGGTGTACATATACCACGTTTTATTAATCCACACATGAATTGATGGGCACTTGTGTTGATTCCACATGTTTGAGATTGTGAGTTGTGCTGCAATATACATTCTAGTGCAAGTATCTTTCAGATAAGATGTCTTTTTTTCCTTTGGGTAGAAACCCAGTAGTGGGACCACTGGATCAAATGGTAAGTCTACTTTCAGTTCTTTGAAGTATCTCTATACTACTTTCCACAGAGGTTATACTAGTTTGGAGTCCCACAAACAGTGTATAAGAGTTCCTTTCCCTCTGCATCCATGCTAGCATCTTTTGTTTTGGGGCTTTTTGGTAAAACCCATTCTCACTGGGTTTAGGTAATATCTCCTTCTGGTTTTGATTTGCATTTCTCCAGTGATTAGTCACATTGAGTATTTTTTCGTATGTTTACTGGCCATTAGTCTATCTTCTTTTGAAAAGCTTCTGTTTATGTGTTTTGTGCACTTTTTGATGGGGTTGTTTGATTTTTTCTTGTTGGTTTGCTTGAGTTCTCCATAGATTCTTGTTATTAGCCCTTTATCGGATTCATACCATGTGAGTGTTTTCTCCCATTCTGTAGGTTGTCTATTTGCCCTGTTGATTGTTTCCTTGGCTGTGCAGAAGCTTTTTAATTTAATCAATCCACATTTATTTATTTATTTTTAATTCGAGATATTATGGGGGTACAAACATTTTGGTCACCAGTAATGCGTTTGCCTCACCCAAGCCAGGGCTATAAGCATGTTCCTCCCCCATACAGTGGCTTCACTGCCATTAGCTGTGGGTTTGTCCCCCATGTCCCATCCCCCCACCTGACTGGCACTCCAAGAGTATTCTGTAGTAAAGACATCTGCACTAGAATGTTTATAGCAGCACAATTCACAATTGCTAAGATCCAGAAACAACCCAGTGTCCATCAATACCTGAGTGGATTAATAAAATGTGGTATATGTATACCATGGAATAGTACTAAACTACAAAAAACAATGGTGAACTAGTACCTCTTATATTTACCTGGATAGAGATTGAGCCCATCCTTCAAAGTGAGGCATCACAAGGATGGAAAAACATGCACCATACGTACTCGCCATCAAATTGGTACTAAGTGATTAACACTAAAGTGTTCACATGGTAGCAAGCCCCATTTATTTATTTTTGTTGTTGCTGTGATTGCCCTTGGGTTCTTCTTCATGCAAAAATCCTCAATAAAATTCTAACAAACTGAATTCAGCAACACATCAAAAAAATAATTCACCACAACCAAGTGGGCTTCATCCCAGGGATGCGAGGATAGTCCAACATACGTAAATGCATAAATGTGATTCACCACATAAACAGAAGCAAAAACAAAGACCATATGATCATCTCAATAGATGCAGAAAAATAATTAGACAAAATTCAGCACCCTTTTATGATAAAAACTCTTAAGAAAATAGGCATAGATGGAATATACCTCAAAATTATAAAAGTAATGTACAACAAACCCACAGCCAACATCATGGTGAATGGGGAAAAGTTTAAAGCATTCCCACTCAGAATTGGAACAAGACAAGGATGCCTGCTGTCACTACTTTTATTCAACATAGTGCTGGAAGTCCTAGCCAGAGCAATCAGACAAGAGAAGGAAATAAAGGGTACCCAAATGGGGAAATAGGAGGTTAAAATATCGCTCTTTGCTGATAATATGATTTTATATCTAGAAAATCTCAAAGATTCAGCCAAGAGACTCCTGGAATTGATAAATAAATTCAGCAAAGTTCCAGGCTACAAAATCAATGTACACAAATCAGTAGCATTCCTATACACCAACAACAATTGAGAATCAAATCAAATATTCAATACCTTTTACAATAGCTACAAAGAAAATAAAATACCTAGGAATATATTTAACCAAGGAGGTGAAAGATCCCTACAAAGAGAACTATGAACCACTGAGGAAGGAAATTGCAGATGATGTAAAGGAATGGAAAAAACATATCATGCTCATGGATCATCAGAATCATCATTGGTCTATACTACCTAAAATGATTTACAGATTCAAAGCAATCCCCATCAAAATACCAATGTCATTTTTCACTGGATCTAGAAAAAATAATTCTGCACTTCATTTGGAATCAGAAAGGAGCCTGAATAGCCAAAGCAACCTTAAGCAAAAGGAATAAATCTGGAGGCATCACTTTACCAGGCTTCAAGCTATACTACAAGGCTATAGTAACCAAAACAGCTTGGTACTAGCACAAAAATAGAGATATAGATAGACCAATGAAACAGAACAGAGAACTCAGATATAAAACTATCCACATATTGTCATCTGATCTTTGACAAAGTAGGCAGCAATATACACTAGGGAAAAGAATCCCTATCAATAAATGGTGCTGGGAAAATTGGATAGCCACATGTATAAGACTGAAGCAGGACCCATATCTCTCACCACTCACAAAAATTAATTTGAGATGGATCACATACTTAAATCTAAGACATGAAACCGAGGTCAGACAGGATCAGGCACGTTTAGGGCGGCATGGCCGTAGACTTAAATCTAAGATATGAAACCATAAGAATTCTAGAAGACAATGTTGGAAAAACTCTTCTAGATATAAGCCTAGGCAAAGAATTTATGAAGAAGACCCCAAGGGCAATCACAGCAACAACTCAGTAGCATTTTAAGAACATTTTCTTTCAACCCTGAAGCCAGTATAGGATAATGAAATCCATATGTTTCTGACATGTTAACTTATAGCTCATCCAACTGGCTCTCCCAAGAAGTTGGACATCCAAGCAAAGCTTATCTTTTATATATTTTTAAATGAACGTTATAGTACTTTTCTGAACTCACATTTTACAAATATTAAGTAGGATATAAACCTCAAGTTTTCTCATTTGAAGATAATCATATTAGAATTTACTTCTTATGTCCTCCTCAGGCCCATGTCATTCTTTATTAATGAAATGAAGCACCAAACAACAAAAAAATGACTTAAATTAGGCTTTCCCCTTCACATTCAATGTAATCCAGATGCTAAGTAAAATATACCAGAAACCTTTCTGTTGATGAATAGTTTAGCTCAGACAAAAAGAAAACATTTAGATGATTATAGATGAATCTGAATTAATGTAAAGTATGATGGGGGATGGCTTTCCTCAGTAAACAGACTAAAGAAAACTTGATTGGATTTAGTTAAGAACTTCTATGATGAAACAACTTTTATGATACCACAATTGAAATATAAGGGATTTTTCTAGAAGACTGCTTATGGATGAATTTGAGGAAGAAATCCTTGAACCTAATATTAAAATAGAAGATATCTATTTGTGCCACACTTACATAAATTAGTTCAGATGGTGTAGGCTGGGTAATAACTTGCAGACATTTTTTTCTCTTTGTTTTGAATACTTATTGAGCTAGAAGGAGTAACTAGAGTTTCTTTGTATGTGTGTTTCATGCCCTTACCTTATGTTTTACTTATTTAAAAAAATATCCTACTGGAACTATTACCATGGTGGTAAAAATAAAAATAGGTTCTTTTTTTCTTCATCTTGTATTGATCCTTGAGTCAACAAGAAGCCTGTTTGATGATATCTCATATTGTTCCAACATTATTGCCCAAGGAAGAATCATAAAGACCTTTTAAAGTAAAAAGAAAAAAAAAGTTGGCCTAGACTCTAGCCACTAAAGTAAGAAAAACAAAAGCTAAGGGAAAGTCAAGCATTACTGCAGGGATGAGCTCTCTCAGAAGGAAACCTTTGTACCAGCTATGGCTCATAGCAGAATGTGTTATATCATCTGGCTTTCTTTCTTGCTTCTTTATTTAAGCTTGATTGATTTTTTTCTCAAACTATTAGTAGCTTTAGTATAATCCAAATTAAAATCTCAAATTTTTGAGAAAATTTACAAGCTGATTCTAAAATTTATAAGGAACTGCAAAGGGCCAAAAATCGCTGAGACATATTTGATAAAAAACAACAAGCTGAGGAAATTTTCCTACCACATATCAAGACTTATTGTAAAGCCATAGTAATCAAGACCTGGGTAAACAGGGTGCAGGGATAGGCAATAGATCAATTAAACAGAAATATTAGTAAAAATCTCAGAAACAGGCTTGTGCATATCTGGGCATATGATATATGACAATGATGTCATTGCAGATCAGTGAGGAAATAGATGGACTTTTCAAATCTGGTGCCAGAACAAAGAGTTATCCATTTGGGAAAAAAGTAATCTGAATCTTTGCTCAAATCATACACAAAAAGTGAAAAGCAACATCATAAAGTAGTTATTGCACAACAAAGAAGACTATCTTCACAACATTAAAATAAATAAGGACTGCTTAAATAAGACACAAAGTACAAATCATACAGGAAAAGACTGATAAATTTGACTACATTAAAATTAAAACCTTCCATTCATCAAAAGACACTATAAAGAGAATGAAAAGACAAGCCATTACATAAAGAAGATATTTATAACACATAAAACTTTATATATGTATGTATATGTGTATATACAAATATGTTTATACATATCCTAAAAATAAATATAAAAAACCACCTACCCAGAAGAGAAAAATAGGCAAAAGGCTTGAATAGAATTTTAGAAAAAAGGAAAAACCTCAATAACAACTTCATTAGTAATCAGGGTAATGAAAAATAAAAACCTAATTATATACCCTTATACACCCACCAAATTGGCAAAAAAAATTAAGTCTGACAAAATACCAAATAAAAATGAGGATGTGATGCTTTGTACCTCTTAGATACCTTCACAAAGTCTTAGATATTTTAGAAAACAAATTAGCATTACTTAGTGAAGTTGAACATGCACATATTCTTTAACTTGGCAATTCTGCTCCTAGGCAAATATCCAACAAAACTCCTCATATGTGTACAGTAAGAGACAAGAAAAATAATATTTATAATGGTATTTGCTTGCAATATAAAAACAGCTAGAAAAATCAAATACCCATAAATAATAGATTGGATAAATGCACTGTGGTATATTCCCGCACAGCAAAAGAAATAAACTACAACAACAGACATTAATATGGATAAAACTCATCAACATAATGTTGAGTCAAAGAAGCAAGTAAAATAAAAATATATGGAGTATTTAAGTGCACATATAAGAATAACATGTATTATATGTTGGGCAGGGGGAGGGGGAGGGGGGAGGAGGGCACAGGTATATGCACAAACAATGAGTGCGATGCGCACCTCCGGGGGAATGGACACACTTGAAGCTCGGACTTGGGGGGGAGGGAGGGCAAGGGCTCTCATATGTAACCTAATCATCTGTACCCCCATAATATGCCAAAATAAAAAAAAATAGAGAGAGTATTATTCCATTTATATAAAGTTTTTAAAATAGCCAAACTAAACAGCATACATGTTTAGGGATACAACCTGCTTGCTCTGATGATAAAAGAAATCAAGGAATGATTAGCACAAGTCAGACAGTGTTCTCCTCTGGGGCAGGGAGTATAGATGGGTGTGCTATTGAGGAGGGGCTCACTAGGAGGGCTTTAAAACACAGGCAATATTTTATTTCTTTAGGCTAATATTTTTATTCTTTATACTTGCATGTTTTATTATATACACATACAATATTTCAAAGTAAAAATAAAATGAATGTTCTTGAATTACATTATATCTATGTGGATAAATCTCACCCTCCCTTCCTCCAGAAAATAAAGTTGCTATACATTGGTCTTATTTTCAATATTTGTGAACACTGGTGAAGAATTGATCACAGGTAGCACCAGTTAGCCCTTTTGGAATTACCAGTTAGTAATTTCTGTCTTTAGAAATCTTAAGGTTAACCTATACATATGAAAAGGATTAGGCTGAATGTTTCATAGCCTGGCTCTTCCATGAAGAGACCTAGACAACTTCATTATGATCAAGTCCACCTTCCTTTGGAGGCAAGGCTTCAGGATGGACAAGAAACAATAGGGTGACATTAATCCCCTGACAGGGGAACTACCTCCCCGCACCAAGTCCCTGACCTCATCTAGGAAACCCTGAGTTATCTCTGTAAAAATAAATATTCCAGAAGCATTGCCAATACAACTCCCTAGCAGAACCCCTTACTATTGCACACAAACACCTCACCTTTTCCCTGGTAACAAGCAACCTTGGCTTCCTGACTACGCAGCTGTCTATTCATCATCTGTCTGTTCCAATTCATGATTCAAAACATTTCAAGTTAGGCTGCTTGCTCCAGGAAGGAATTTGGACCTGACTTCTGTCCATGTTCCTACTTTGGCCACTAATCCAACCTATTTCTTTCTCTGCCTTAAAATGTCCAACCTTGGCCATCTTGATCCACACCTGTTACCATCCACTGACATTTACCTTAATTCTTTCCAGCATCCTTTCAACCCAACTTCCAGGCCTAAGTCCACAATCTTTCTGCCATTACATCCACTTTAAACCCATCTACAACTGTAAGCCCTTCTTCCCAGCTCTGATTCAGGCAGCAACTACAATAATTCTGCATACCCACCACCATGTTGACACCTATACAGACTGTCTTGGTTGCTACACCCTTAAATGACCCTGATGTGACAGTTTTCTGAGGAGTTCATGATGCCCCTTTGTCCAGGAGCACAAGATACTCCATACTGTCTAACCAGTAAAGGGGGATGGCTAAGGCCCAAAAGACCAAAGAAATCCACAGGGCACACAATTGGAAAAAGTCTACATGAATGGACCTTGTCATCAAGGTATCCAGCTATAGGCCGAGTGGATGGCTTGAGAGTAGAAGGCAAAATACAGTTGTCCTTTGGTATCCATGGGGAATTAGTTCCAGGAGCTCCCATGGATATCAAAATCCAAAGATGCCCAAGTCCCTGATATGCAATGGCATATTATTTGCATATAACGTATGCGCATCCACCTATATACTTGAAATCATCTCTAGGTTACTTATAATATCTAATACAATGTAAATGCTATGTAAATAGTTGCTATGCTGTATTGTTTAGGGAATAATGACAAGAAGAAAAGTCTGTACATGTTCAGTACAGATACAATTTTTTCCAAATATTTTCAGTTCATGGTTGGTTGAATCCATGGATGCAGAACCTACGGATACAGAGGCTGACTATATTATGGTGCTAAATGCCAGGCACCAAACATTAGGATTGGGCAGATTCAACCTGGCCAGCAGAATACCTAAAAAGGTCAAGAAATCTCTTCAATTATCTTCTAACTCCTTCTGCATGGCTAACTTCTATAGTCATCTTTCAAACATCAGATTAACCATTACCTCCTCTGGAAACTCCCTGCCTCACTGGATTAGCTGGCCCTACTATGTGCTCCACTACATAACACCATGCACTCATTCTTAAAATCTATAATTATAATATGTTGCACTGTATTACAAATACTTGTTCACTTATTCTGTTTCCCTTCTTAGAAAGATAAGCTCCATAGAGACTGGGAAAGTGTTTATCTTATTCACCACCATACCCATAGTATCTAGCACAGTACTTGACCCATGAAAAATACAATAAAAATAAATAATATGTAAAAATAATAATAAACCTGTTTGAGTGAACCCTTTAAAACATAGTAGTGGGGAGTTAGGAGAAAAGGCAAGGAATCTCAATCCTAGGGATACTGGGGAAGCAAGACATGAGCACAAATATAGGAACTGGAGTATAAACGAGGGTTTAGTCATAAGCAGCATCTCAGGTACAAAGTCAGACAATAGTTTAGAATCAGGCTGATGATACTGAGTCTCCAAGCTGCTGATCTAAGTCTTCTCAAGTGCATAAAAACATTGGTCCCAAACCCTAGGGCAGGGCTGAACCTCTGGAAGGTGTCTGGGTCCTCAGCTAGTACACAGGAGCAGAGGTCCAAGGAGGTCACTAGAAGATCTCAGCAGATCTCAAAGTTCTTCCAGGGTTACTGATGCAAATCAAAGACCCTAGGCCTGCTTGGGAAAATAAATTTATTCCACACTGCATAGGGTTGCCAATATTTCAAATCCTTTCTAAAAGCACACAAAGAATAAATTATGAAGTAATTAACTAACTACATCCCCATTCTACTGGCTTTCTCATGACTTTCATGGAAACTGAGCATTGACACACAGATTCTTTCTTTCCCTCAGGGTAAGGCAGCTCCTCTTCTTATTGTACACCATCACAAGACTCAGAGAACCTCACTATCTCCTAATAGTGTCTATGTCCAGCCTCGGATATTAAAAGAAATCTAGAACTAATCTTAATTTTTCTTTAAATGCTCCTCTTAGTAGACTAAGTTAAGAATGATTTGGGCTTATACTTACTATATATCAAGAATCTGTAATATTTTCCTGATAAGAAACTACTTTTGATTTATATTTAGTCTTAAGGAAGAGCTGTCCTTCCTATTAAAAATCCAGGAAATGTGTATAATGGGGATCAATCCAGGAAATGTGTATAACCAGGAGAGCAAACAAGGCTCCAAGGTCAACTGGTAGGTCAAGATCAACTGTTCGGAGTGGTCTGCTAAATAATTATAAAAGTAATAGTAAACATTAAAGTTAACTTAAAATAAGTACTCTTGTATATTCATAGACTATCTTTGGAAATAAACACAAAAATATGATAATAGTGATTGTTTCTGAGGACAGAATCAAGGTAGCTGGGGGACAAGAATTCAAAGGAGAATTGATTTTCATTGTATACCCATTTGTACCTTTTGAAATTTGTTTCATGTGCTTGTGATACTTTAAATATTAAACAAAACTTGATTTTAAATAAAATGAAACAAGCATCCTCCCCATGGCTTGGTTCCACTTCACAGTCAAGCTCGTCCTTCCTTGGGCAACTCCCATAGCATGCTAGTCCAAAGAGACCCCCCTGGGGCTTTGCATGCGGGTGGATATTTCAAAGGAGGGCCTACTGCCAAGCCAAGATCCATATGTGATTGTTACAAAGGCAATACAGGCTATAGTGACATTGGAGAAGACAACAAAAGAGTTACTGCTTATATGCAAAGTGGACATGGATCAGACTTGATCCTTTTAGTGGCTAATGTCAATGTCATTGTTCTACCAGTATGTCCATCTTTGTTAAGCTGATTTAATTAACAGGAGAGAACATTTATCAGACCTTGACCTAAATTAGTAAAAACGTCAGAGTTATTTGGAATATTTGTTAAAGAGGATAGTGTAAATGCCCCAATAATCAACTATAAGACTCAAGATTCAGAAGAGCAGGGGCCAAGCCTGTCTTGTTTACCACATCTCCAGTGCCTAGCATAGTGCCTGGCAGTTAGTAGGCATTCAGTGAGTGACTGTGGAAAGAATGAATACATGATAAGTAGAAAAATTTGCTCCCCATTTGTCAGAGAAATTAATTGACTTGTCTAAAGTCATGCAGCTTGATATTGGCAAATCTCAGACTAGAAGTAGGTCTCCTGACTCCTCATCCATTGATCTTTTCATTAGATAAAGCTATGGCTACAACAGCAGCAACAGAAAAAGGGCTCAAACTATTATCTCAAAAACAGTTGATGATTAGCAATTTCATGTGGTTTAACCTAGAAAATGGATTTTGAGAGGATTCAAATATATAGGTTTAAATCTTTGTATGAACATTGGACAAAATTACTATGAAGTTCTCTTCTAAATATACTATGAACAACAGTACTTTCAGCTTAATATAAAGTGTAACTATTAGTTTATTGTAAACTAACATAAAATAGAAAATATGTTTTTGAGAATGCTGCTTTATACAGGAAGCTACAAACAAAAAACTGAAATAGAAGCTCAGGGCAGACATACATAGGTTCTCAGACTTTCAAAATTGCTCTGCAGGGATCAGGCCTTGGATCAAGGATGAGCCATCAGTGAAATTGTGTTGTCCTTCTAGTACCACTACCCAGTCCCAACACTCCTCTCCCCTCTCACCTGACAGCCAGAGCCAAAACAGCCATAATACTGGATGCCCTTTCTCTGTCTCTCTCTCTCTCTCTCTGAACTTTTTCCAAACTAAAGCCTGTTCTCAGCTGGCTGATGAAATCATCCACCCCTTTTCATGCTACAATTAAAAACCACAAAAAGAGCTAGTATAGAATTTTAGGCTTTAGGTTAATTCACCAAAAATCAAATCACACAAAGCCAATTCTCTAAAATTCATGTCACCAAAAAATCAATTAATCAAAGCCTATTAGTTTCAATCAGGTCTCAGAGCTGCCGTTCTGTCTGCCTTCCCTCTTGACTGTCCCCACGGAGTGTGTGAGAGAAAGAGAGAGAGAGAGTGTGTGTGTGTGTGTTTTGGGGGGATGCTGCTAAGGTCACCAACTTCCCTAATCCATAACCCAACTCCTGCTGCAGCAAAACCACTGCTGCAAATCTCAGTAAACCTGACATTTCAGAAAAAGCTTCCCAAACTGTTCAGTCCATCCTGTGTGGATATTCTTAGCTGTCACCAATTCCTGTTCTCCTTTCCATAAAAGAGACTCAACCACTCTGCAGTTAGGTAGGGATATATGACTAGTTCTGGCTAATGAAACATAAAAAGAAATTGCATCACTTCTACCCTGAAATAATCAAAAGTCCTTTGTGGTTCTCCAGTCTCCTTCCCTACTGTGGTATGTGTTCCAAACGGTGCAGTTAAAATATTGTAGAGTCTTCACATCTGCACTCAAATGTTTATAGCAGCACAATTCACAATTGCAAAGATATGGAAACAACCCAAGCGCCCATCAATACATGAGTGGATTAATAAAATGTGGTATATGTATACCATGGAGTACTACTCAGCCACAAAAAAAAACAATGGTGATCTAGCACCTCTTGCATTATCCTGGATGGAGCTGGAACCCATTCTACTAAGTGAAGTAACCCAAGAATGGAAAAACAAGCACCACATGTACTCACCGTCAAATTGGTATTAACTGATCAACACTTATGTGCATACATAGTAGTAACATTCACCGGGTGTCAGGAAGGTGGGAGGGGAAGGAGGGGATGGGTATATTCACACCTAATGGGTGCAGTGTGCACTGTCTGGGGGATGGACATGCTTGTAGCTCTGATTCAGGTGGGGCAAAGGCACTATATTTAACCTAAACATTTGTACCCCTGTAATATTCTAAAATTTATAAAAAGGTTGTAGAGTCTTCATCAGCCTGGATTCATCCTTCAGCAGCTTGAGTCCCTGAGTATCTGTACTGAGTAGAGCTTTCTCACCAACCTCAACCTGCATTGATATTTACCAGGCATAAGAAATAAACGTTTGTTATATTAGAACACTGAGATTCAGAGATTAATTACTTACTGCAATGTAAGCTATCGTCTCCTGGCTTATACACATCCCATCTAGCATAAATTACTTTAAAAAAAATTTTTAAGTAGTTCACTGAAACGAGTTTTGGTGAATAAATAATTAAGCCGTTTCAGAGGAAGGAGAAGTATGCTGTTATCTCAAAGGTTCAGAGTCTCCCTAACACTCCCATCTCACTTCTCTTTCCCACCCCATATTGGCTGCAAGATGGCTGCAGCAAAGCATAGTAAAATTTTAAAAGACAATCAGTCAATTGGTTACTTAGCCAATTAATCATTCAGTAAGATAGTTTTAACTGAATCGACTTTCAGCAAATTCACTTTCAATTACTTGGTTGGGCTTCGGGAATATCAGGCTCCTGCTGAAGGCTGGTGAGATACTTTTTGTGGAGGAAACTCTCAAATCATACCATAAAAGAAGCCTCTACTCCACCCATACAAGATGAATCCTGTCTCACCCACTCTGAATGTCTTGTTTCCTGAACATACTATCTTGCCTTTGTCCAAAAAGTCTGGTAACTTCTCAAAATGCCCCAAAATACCCTTTGATCAGAGGTTCTAAAAAGATAAGGCAAAGTTCTGGAAGTTTGTTTGCAAGTTAAGTTGAGGCTGAGTTCAGAAGCTGGGGCTCTTACTCTTCTATCCTCTTCAAACAAGTTTAGACTAATCACTACATCTGTCTCTTGCCAAATGCCTTCTGGGGTAGCATGACTCAAAGAAAATTTTACTGATAATTAGCACTTAACACCTAATGAAATGTTAAGTAAAAAGACTTTAGAACATTCTACTGCTCAGCGGAAAGATGTTTGGCATTTTACTCTTCTGACCTCTACTTTCCCTTTCCATCTTTAAACGTGAAAGTTCTTTTAGTCACACAGAGGCAAGATTTGGTGTCTCTAACAAATAATGATAAATATTTTTCTTAGTAGCACCAAAACACTTTAGCAGCAGCTAAATAAATTTTCCTTCACAAAAAGGCAAACTCCCTCCCCCAGTGCATAAATTATTTTGTAAATATTCCAGTGAAATCACATGGACATAGCAGATCTAGATGACATATGGTACCTTAATCTGGTGTCTCTCAGATGCCACATTCAAGGAGCACTTGAGTCCATGAGATTTGGTATTTACAATTCTCATATGGCTCCTAACTTGACCCCACTTGTTTGAGACAAACATTACTGGATCATATTGACAATTGTCAAATCAGCCCAGTTCTCTAGTAATGGGCTCAGGAGCCAGTTTGTGAAGATTTATGATAGCTATCCTCACAAGCTTCTACCAATATAAGATTATAAACCTACAGCCATTAATTCATTTAACAGGTACTTACCATGTGGCTAATATGTGCTAGACGCCAGTGTTGAGGCTATAAAAGAAGACACAGTTATTATGAAATAATCCAGAAATTACATGACTGCCTCCTTGACCTTGCACAATTAGGCCTGTTTATATATACTGTTTCTTGATAGCAAATAACACAATCTCTAAGGTTATTTCCCATGGTACACAGAATACTTTGGTTTGCGTGTCCTAAAAGAACCAGCTCTAAATGTCTCCCCATTCATAAAGTGAACAAATCCTATGCTCACCATCTACACAGCCACCTTTGGTCCTGTGATACTATTAGCCTCCTCCTAAATAGGGCTTACAGAATAAGGAGCTAATATAAGGGTAGGAGACCTCAAAACCTGGACAATAAGGGAAGCAGGGACTGAAGTTTGGGAAGTTTGAATCAGTGGAGGCAAATACTTATATTTGGTCTATAAGACCTTGCATGATCTGGTTCTGGGCAACCTCTCCAGCTAATATTACTGTACTCTCCTTTTCACTCATGGCAAACCAGTTACACTCCTTCATACTCAGAGCCTTTATACATGCCTTCCCTCTGCAGGAACATGTTTCACCCTTGTTCACCTGCCTAACTTTCACTAATTATGCAGCTCACAAGGAAGCCTTCCATAACCCAGCCACCTTCTCCTAACCCACATTAAGTCTTGGTATCCTATATTCTCACAATACCTTAAATTTCTTTTTTAGCATTAATACATTTTTGTGTCCTTCCTTGATGCCAAATAAAGTGCCTGGCAAACTGTAAGTACTCAAATATTTGTTGAATTCATCAGTGGATGAATGAATGGATAAATGGATGAACAAATGAAAGAGCCATCAATCATTGGCCCTGTCTCTCCAGGATACATCCCAAACTAAGAGGAACAGGTGCAAGTAAATAGAACCTTTAGGTAATAGAATCTGAGAGTGCTAAATTTTATATGTAAGTGTGTGGTGTGTGTGTGTGTGTGTGTGTGTGCGTGCGTGCACACGCATTTGAGGGGAAAAGAAAGAGGGCTATAGGCCTTTGGTTCAAAAAGTGTTTGTAGTCATGGTCCTCACACCTGAAATACATGACCCTATGAAACCATAATGAAAATGGATTTCAGAGAAAGCAGTATGCCAAGTGTTACATATGCCTTGGGGGGCTGCAGATCAATGTTAAGTTTTTGTTCCTCACGAGTTCCTGTCAGGGTTTGGTCCCTTCAAATTCCCCTCGATACATCCAGCAGTCATTCACAATATGGTTGTCCAGAATTGTTTTTATTTCAATCAAGCCCGTTTGTTGTTTGTCCCCGTCCTGTTCTTCAATAGGACCTACGATACAATACAATAGCTCTTTCCCTTTTATAAATAAGGAAACTTAGTTAAAAGACAGAAAGGACAGTGGTGGGAGTGAAAACTGTTTACTCTTGAGAATCTAATTAAATTTCTGAGAAATAGTTTGCCTAATATTAAGTGATTTGCATATAGATGGGACAAAGGTGTTCCAGGAGACTCATCTTTACTTCTACTCCCTCCAATCTCAACCTCTTCCAGACCAAAGTCACACAATACAGTAGGGACCCTTCCCAGTTAGCCCTCACTACCAGCTGTCAGGAACAAAATATACCAAGGCAAGAGGCTTCAAAATACTCCTTTTTGTCATATTAATAATATATAATTTTAACTCGAAGATTTACCACTTCTACAAGAAAGATTATGAAATATTGTTGGTGCTTGCTCAGCTTAGGTAAGTTCTATTAGCGGTATTTTTGATTGGGCTGCCATGGAGCAATAATGAAATCATTTATAAAGCTATTCTGAAAAATTCTACAAGATACATGGTAGCAGTACCTCTCCCAGTAAATTTTTTGATTATGGCAAGCCTTTTGTTGCTGCAGAGAAAAATATGTTTTTTTTCCTGTAAGCTTCAGCACAGTTGTCAGCCTGGCCCTCAGGTACCATCATGTTCCTCTAACAATATCCAAGATCCCTTTTCAGGAATATAACAGGATTAGCTACCATATCATGATAAGAGGAAGTTCTAGAAATCACCAGTAAGTTTCCAACACTAGAAGTAGCAAGCAGGGGATTCAGATTTCAAGGAAAAAGCCCGGGTCACAAATTGAGCACAAAAGAAAACAAGATAAATGGGGAAAAGACCCTTGATGTGTTTCAATGTCCTACCAAAGCAAATGGGGCCAATTCCAGGATCTTAACGGTTAAGTAAAGGCTAAATCTTCATATGAGCTGAAATATGTCCACAGCTAGACCAAAGGGCAGAGCAGGGACATCAAAATGGGCACTTAAATCTGCAACAGAGCCAGAGTGGGATATAGAGGAAAGAATCTAGGTCACTAGCCAGCTATGTGGAAAAAACTGCAGATTCAGGAAAAAATTCAAGTTGATGGTACCATTTGCTAATAATAAAAATATCTCTGTAATATTGTCTCAAACAGTCCAAAAGGATAGTCACATCCCTACCCAATTATTATTCAAAAGTTTGACATCTGAAAGGGTAAGAAAAAGATAAATGGGCTTTTTAATTTGGGCAATATGAGTGAGATAGAAAGTCCTCTGAACTTAATCAGAAGACCTTGGTTCTAATTACGATTCTGCTACTTAACTAGCTTTGTGACATTGGGCAAGTCCCTCATCTCTTTAGGCCTCAATTTCCTCTTGTATCAAATGGAGCGAATACTTGTAGACAGAAGATATCAAAGATATTTAGAATCAAAGAACTCTAAATTTTTCAACTCAAAATAATGATTATGCCACTTCCTAAAAAGTACTACTGGTTCTTTCTTTAAAACAAGCCCCATAGCCATTCAGCATTTGTCATTCTCTTTCTGGAAGGTGACTTCCAGAAGACTCCTTCTGTTGGTCTGGCAAGCTTGTCCTGAGCAAGTCTTTTTTAGGGTACAAAGAGGAAGAAAAGTGAACTCGTGCATTACCAGATTGAACTTTAATTCTTGACTCAATTTGGTATTTTCTTATGAAAGGCCATCTGCCATACATGACAGTTGATGGGGCAGAGCAGTGTGCTGTGGCAGGCCCAGGAGTCACAGACATGGGAGACCTGGGTTATAGTCCCTGTTGTTAAATAAAATGCCAAATTACCTTGAGTAAGTCATTTTAACCTCTGCTTTTCATTTCCTCATCTATAACATAATGATGATGATGATAATAGCAGCTACCATTTTCTGAACACCTACAATATATTTTAGATATATATGATCTCCAGTCCTTATTAAAAGGCATTGTCACCCTCATTTTTCAGAAGTGGAAACTAAGACCCAAAAAAGGTTCTCATTTTCCCAAGGTTACTAAGAGTGTGATTCAAACCCAGGTCCCTCTGACTTCAAAGCACGTGTTCCTTTTTCTCCCCCATTATTTCACATTGCCTCCCATTAAGGAAATAGATTAGAGAATTTCTAAGATCCTTTCAAAGTCTGACATTCCGGTATTACATGACCCCAGTAGTTATGTGGCTAGGCTTACTTAATAAATAACTAATTGTACAGTTCTCACAAGCCCTGCCCCTTTATTTTAGCATGACATTCTTAATCTTTCTTTTGAAAAGATTGTTCACATTTTCATTGAAGACCTTGAACAAGTTAGCAAAATGAGCTCAAATACCTTTGCATCTTTCATTGAATCAAGAGATACATGAAACGCTTCTTCTGGAACAGATTCCTGGCTTGAGGGAAATTTTCAACCACCCAGGGAACTGAGGCTACCATCATTAAAAATGCCTTTTTTTTTCTGTTGAGAACTTCTGGAGTATGGGACTGCCTCTGAGTGGAGGAATGCTGAGATAAAAAGAAGCCCCTAACCTACATGCACAATTTTCTATAAAATTCCACCAATAGAGACTTAAGGTCTTTCAAGAGTTTTTTAAGTCTTTTTAAGAGGTCTCTATTAAAATAGTAAAAACAATGGAAGGATAATACCTTAAATCTGGGGGTCAGTGGGAAGTCTAATTAGTTGCTTTCCAGGCAAGCATATAAGCCTGCCATAGGGGTGGGAGTGAGAACATAGTTAACTTTCTGGTGGAGGTAAGGAAGAATTCCTCCAGGAGTGAAAGCAGTGGGACATGGGAAGGTATCAAAATCAGCTTGATTCAACTTCTAGTTTTGCTGAGTGTGAATCCTGTTTATGGAAAGCACTGAGAAGCCTGACAAATGAGAAAGGGTAAACATAAAGCAGCATTTAAAATGGTCAGAAATTGGAGACTCATTAACTTTCATACCTCAAAAACTGCTGGAACGAAAAAAATAGGAAAGCAATCAATTGGCAAAGATTTTGAGGTACACAGGGCAGTCTATCAACCTGACAATGAAGAATATAATGCCAGACAAACCTAATTTCTTTATGTGACAGATTGTCAAGCCCAGCAGTTTGGAGAAAGTAACAAATGTAGTATGCATTTTGTGGGCCTTTCTTTATATTCTGCCCCCTCCGTGAGGAAAACGAGGGACTGAATCAGCTTGCCAATAGCAGGACTCAAGGACTGAGCCAGAGCCAGATCCCAAGCACAGAGGTTGTAACTGCATGGTCACTTAAGGGCCACCACAAACGGCATTTGTCATTTGAGGTCTGTTACAACTGTTCAGGATTTGAGATAATTCTAACATAGGCTTTGAAGGTCTTACATAGGAATTTTACTTCAGCCCTGAGCTTTCACTGCCATAAGCGCTAAAAGGAGCCTAATATTTGCCAGCTGTAACTGAACTGCCTGTCAACCAAGGAATGAATGTAAAATAGAGATAGTGTAAGTCAGAGACAAATTAAAAAACAAGCTATTTATTTATAAGCAAAAATGCAATCCAAGTACTTAATAAATAAAATTAGAGTTAAGAAATACCCATTAGAGCAAATCGAAAAACACAAAATCCTTTATCTATTAATAATTTTGCATTGACTTACAATCAACTTCTCAAAGATAAATTTCTTTGCAAATCCTAGCCCTGCCAGGCACTGTCAGTCATTATTTGATCTGCTCCCTTCTCTGTCACCCTCTTGACTGACTTTTGATGGGTTTTATAAGGTTAGTTATTTAATATTTACAATGCTGCTTGGGTATTTTTTATTTTTATTTTTTTTATTTCAGCATATTATGGGGGTACAGATGTTTAGGTTACGTATGTTGCCCTTGCCCCCCTAATGCTGCTTGGTTTTCCATTCAACATACTTAAGAAGTTTTAAAATTTTATTAGGGTAAATATAGTCCTTTCAGTTACACCCAGCCTTCTGACCACAGTGGGCCCCACATTATCTTGCTTTATTGTAAGTCCCCTCCCAGATCCCCCTGAGACTTAATCTAAGGGATAGTAAGGTAGGGTGGTATTATGGACTGAACTGTGTCACCCCAAAATTCATATGTTGAAGCCCTAACCCATGCTATGGCTTGAATGTTTTGTCCCCTCCAAAACTCATATGTTGGAAATTTAATCCCCAATACAACAGTGTTAGGAGATGGGGCCTTTTGGGAGGTACTTATGACATGAGGGCTTCATTCTCATGAATGGATTAATGCCACTATAAAAAGGGGCTTGCTGGGATGGGTTCCCTCTCTCTGATTCTTCTGCCACGTGAGCATACAATGTTACTCCTGTCTAGAGGATGCAGCAATGAGGTGTCATCTTGGAACAAGAGATTGAACCTGCGCCTTGATCTTGGACTTCCAATCCTTCAGAACTGTATAAGAATAGATTAAATAAATTACCATTCTCAGGTATTCTTTTATAGCAGCACAAAATAGACTAAGCTACCCCAATGCGACTATGTTTGGAAATAGGGCATTTAAAGAAGTAATTAAGGTAAAATGAGGTCATAAGATTGAGGCCCTATTCCAATAGGACTAGTGTCCTTATAAGAGAAAAAGACACTAGGGATGCATTATACAGAGAAAAGGCCATGTGAGAACACAGTAAGAAGGCAGCCATCTGCAAGGCAAAGAGAGAGGCCTCCAAAGAAACCAAGTCAGCCAAGACCTTTGACTTTGGACTTTTAGCTTCCATAACTGTGAGAAAAATTTTTTGTTGTATAAGTCACCCAGTCTGTGGTACAGGCATATCTCAGAGATATTGCAAGTTAAGTTACAGACTACCACAATAAAGTGAATTCCCAGTGCATATAAAAGTTATGCTCACACTATACTGTAGTCTATTAAGTGTACAATAGCATTATGTCAAAAACAATATGTATACCGTAATTAAAAATACTTTATTGCTAAAAAATGCTAACAATCATCTGAGCATGAAGCACTTGTTCAGCAAGTCATAATCCTTTTTCTGGTGGTGGGTCTTGCCTGCATGTTGATGGCTGCTGACTGATTAGGGTGGTGGTTATTGAAGGTTGGGGTGGCCATGGCAATTTCTTAAAATAAAACAATGACATTGACCACATTGAGGGACTCTTCCTTTTACAAAAGATTTCTCTGTGATGCTGTTTGATAACATTTTACCCAAGCAAAACTTCTTTCAAAATTGGAATCAATTCTCTCAAACCCTGCTGCTGCTTTATCAACTAAATTTATAAAATATTCTAAATCACTTGTTGTCATTTAAACAATGTTCATAGTATCTTCACCAGGAGTAGATTCCATCTCAAGAAACTACTTTCTTTACTCATTTATAAGAAGCAAATCCTCATCCCTTCAACTTTTATCATGAGATTGTATCAATTCAGTCACATCTTCAGGCTCTACTTCTAATTCCAGTTCTCTTGCTATTTCTACTACATTTGTAGTTCCTTCCTCCACTGAAGTCTTGAACCATTCAAAGTCATCTATGTGAGTTGAATCAACTTCTTCCAAACTCCTGTTAATATCGATATTTTGACCTTCTCCTATGAATCACAGATGTTCTTAATGGCATATAGAATGGTGAATCCTTTCCAGAAGGTTTTCAATTGACTTTGCCCAGATCCATTAAAGGAATCACCATCTATGGCAGCTATAGCCTTACAAAATGTATTTCTTAAATAATGAGACTTGAAAGTCAAAATTACTCCTTGATCTGATTGCAGAATGCATATTGTGTTAGCAGACATGAAAATGACATTAATTTTAATGTTAATTAAGATTAAGATGTTAGATTAATCTTAATCATTAACTTAATAATATCTCCATCAGAGCTTTTGGGTGACTAGGTACATTGTGAATGAGCAGTAATATTTTGAAAAGAATCTTTTTTTTGCACAGTAGGTCTCAACAGTAGGCTTCAAATATTCAGTAAACCATGCTGTAAACAGATGGGCTGCCATCCAGGCACAGGTTCTCATTGATAGAGAACAGGTAGAGTAGATTGAGCATAATTCTTAAGGATCCTAGGGTTTTCTGAATGGTCAGTGAGCATTGGCTTCAACTTAAAGTCACCAGCCCCCACAAGAGCATCAGCCTACCCTTTGAAGCTTTGAAGCCAGGCACTGACTTCTATCTATGAAAGTCCTAGATGTCATATTATTCCAATATAAGGCTGTTTTGTCTATATTGAAAATCTATTATTTAGCATAGCCACCTTATTAATGATCTTAACTAGATATTTTGGATAATCTGCTGCAGCTTCTACATCAGCACTTACTGCTTCATGTTGTACTTTTATGTTATAGAAATGGCCTCTTTCCTTAAACCTCATGGACCAACTCTGCTAGCTTCAAACTTTTCTTCTGCAGCCTCCTCAACTTTTTTAGCTATCATAGAATTGAAGAAAGTTAGGGCCTTGCTCTGGACTAGGCATTGGCTGAAGGAAATGTTGCGGTTAGTTTGATCTTCTATCCAGATTACTAAAACCGTCTCCATATTAGCAATAGGCTGTTATACTTTCTTATAATTTGTGTGTTCACTGGAGTAGCACTTTTAATTTCCTTCAAAAATTTTCCCTTTCCATTTACAACTTGGCTATTTGGCACAAGAGGCCTAACTTTCACCCTATCTCAGCTTTTGACATGACTTCCTCACTAAGTTTAATTATTTCCAGCTTTTGATTTAAAGTGACAGATGTGCAACTCTTCCTTTCACTTAAACACTTAGAGACAATTGTAGGGTTATTACTTGGCCTAATTTCAATATTGTTACATTGCAGGAAATAGGGAGTCTTAAGGAGAGGGAAAGAGATGGGGGAATGGCCAGTTGGTAAGCAGTCCAAACACACACAACATTTATCAATTCAGTTGACAGACTTACATGGGCATGGTTTGTGGTGCCCCAGAGTAATTATCATAGTAATATCAAATATCACTGAACACAGTTCACCATAACAGCATCATCATCATAATAATGTTGTTTGAAATTTTGCAAGAATTAGCAAATTGTGACACAGAGACACAAAGTGAGCACATGCTATTGGAAAAATGGCTATTGGAAAAATGGATTGCGACAAACCTTAAATTTGTAAAAAAAAAAAAAAATCTGCAAATTACAATAAGGTGAATTTCAATAAAATGTGCCTGTATTTTGCATGCCAGAGCAAACTAAGAGAGTTGGGAAGAATACACGTTGTAGCGTTAGGCCAAGCTGAGTTCAGAGCCTGCCACTTGTTATCTGCAGAATGTTGGACAAGTCTCTGCGCCTTTCTGAATCTCAGTTTCCTCATCAACAAAATGGAGATAAGAACATCCTCTGCTGGTAGTCGTGTGAAGATTAGCACAAGTTATGTACACGGGCAATCACAGAGGGGTTCTCAGTAACTAGTGATGGACATTTTTTATCATTATAGCAACTTCAACTCAAATTTGTTTGTATAGATCTTAATTTATTTTTATCAAATTTAAGGTTTTGTTGGCTTAAGCAAATTAGAGAGGCTTCTTTTCCTTTAAAAATCAGTCTTTATGGGGGATGGACACACTTGAAGCTCGGATTTGGTGGGGGAGGGGGGCAAGGGCAACATACGTAACCTAAACATCTGTACCCCCATAATATGCTGAAATAAAAAAAATCAGTCTTTAAAACGCTTAAAGCTCTGACTAGGGGAGAGGGGCAAGGGCAACGTAACCTAAAC
>NW_012149975.1:1600270-1650450 GCF_000956105.1 Propithecus coquereli | reverse complement strand
AATAAAAAAAATCAGTCTTTAAAACGCTTAAAGCTCTGACTAGGGGAGAGGGGCAAGGGCAACGTAACCTAAACATTTGTACCCCCATAATATGCAGAAATAAAAAAAAAGTAAATATCCAAAAAAAGAGAGAAATGAAAGACTTAAAAAGCAAATATTAAATAAAAGAAAGCTGAATAAATTAAGAAAAAAAGTAATCCTAAATTCAAAAAAAAAAAAAACCTCAGGTATCTTCCTGCTCTAAAGTTGCTATATTTTCTTCCCAAGCCCATTTCAAACTACTCTCTATCTCTCTCAGTGTCAGACAGAAAGCTTTCTTAAGTGTTATATGCTTAGCATTAACATAAAAAAGGATTCCCTCAATTAATTCCCCATTTTAACTGACTCCTTTTAGAAGATAGTCCCTCGAAATGAAGATCTACATATTCAAGTCAGAGTTATGCTCAGTCTGACTGCACTGGCATATTTCTCTCACAAGCCTCATCAGAACTGCCATCTTTCTCCAAGCCTTTATCAGTGTACACCTTTCTCACCACAGTCTGCTATACCTCACACAAAGGCTACACATTCTAAACCAGCACATTGGCACAGGGCCAATTTGACTTTACATCAATGGATAGCATGAAATGACAGAGATATGTAACAAATGTAATGCAAACATTTACAATAAAAGTCAAAAAAGATTGATTTGCTGCTCTTCTCTTTAACCAGAGCTGCTGCTTGCTTGTTTTAGAAACTCTGGTGGGCAGAAAGCATGCAGTGAAAACCAAAGTATACAAACACAGATCATCAGAGTTAAAGATCAAGTACAACTTACAGCCATAATCAAGGACAAATATGTTTATCAATTGAAAATATATTTCCACATATATTATCATCGCCCCAGGAAATTATTAAAGAGGTTTTTCCTTAGAGGAAGCTATTTGTGACCATGAGAAAACAAAAATCTTTCAGTTTCCAATATCTAGTATAACATCAGATAGACCTCAGTTCACACCTCAGCTGGACCGCTTGCTACCTAAATAAGTTGCAGACTTTAGGTGCTCAATAATATTAACTTCCTTTATTCCCCTTCATAATAGGGATTAAGGCTTAGTAAAAATTTCATTGTTCCCACACCAAAAACCAAATTGTGTAGTTTTATTTATCCTTTGTAGAGTTATGGACGAAACCCTCATGAGAGAATTTGCTGATATTTTTCCGTAATGCAGATATTGATGTTTATTATTTAGTTGCAAAAATTGATCATATCTTCATCACACTCTTCAACAAGCTGGACTAAATGGTTGAACACGTGAGTAACCATGCATGTATTTCAAGAGTAAGTTATCACACTGAGCCAATAGGTATAACCAGTGTGTATATTTATAGACCTGAAAGGGTGCTGGATGTTTCTTTAGATAGTCACTGAAGTCATTTATCCTTTGTGGATAAGCAGAGCTAGCAAGAAGTTGGCAGGTGCAGTAAATGGGTCTGGATGAGCAAAGGTTACCAGGTCAGGTTTAGAAACAGGAGATGGCAGAGAAGGTACCAAATGAAGGCCAAAAATAGAAACCAGAGTCATTTGGCCAGGCCACATTAGAGACAAGTGGAGTGGGGAGAAACTCTCAGCCCTATTTTCTTGGCTAACACTAAAAAGTCATGTACAGACACCAAGCACACGATCTTAACTGTTCCCTGTCATTGATGGCCTTTGATAGGTTGGGCACCGATCCTGACTTATTTGAATTCTATTAACTTCTCTCTCTTCCAATTAATGAAGTACACCTGGGATTACTGGCTATGGACTTTAAATCAAAGACATAACACAGTGGAACGTGCTGATTTGCTTTAACCCTAAGAATAAGCTCCAGGAACACTCACTCAATTTTGCAAAAAGACCCACTGGGCAGAGCTCTTAGTTGAACCAGTTCACCACAATGAGAGCTGCCTGAAATTAGAAATCATACTGTTTTCCAATTTTACATTCTCAAAGCACCCAGCTCAGTGCATATCAAAACAATTATAGTGATAATTATTAATAAATAAGGTTGAACAGCATTTCATTCCTAGCTCTTGTTTTTAATTGTACACAGGCTGAGTATTGGGGTAGCACAAGGTGAACTCCAAAATATGTGTGGTCTTGGAATAAATATTTTGGAGCCACTGGGGATCCTGGAGTCAATATTATGAACTCTCCTAATGATTAATCATTATTAACAAATATAGCTATTCTTGCTGTCATATGTGATGGACAGTCTTTTGTGGTAGTATTTTCCAAGCTTTAATGTGTACCAGAATAGTGTAATTATTTTTATAATGCAGACTTTCTAACCCCACTTCTAAGGATTCTTGTTCATCAGGTATAGGTCAGGGCTCAGGGATCTCCATTTTCACCAAGCACCCCAGGTTGATGCAAAGGTTCTATGGACTGCACTTTGGAAAACACTGAGCATGTGTACACATAAAAAAGAAACAGGACAAGGAGACAGGGATAGAGGGAGGGAGAGAGAGACTGATTGATTCTCCCTTCAAACAAATTCAATGAGCCTTTCTGTCAATATGGGATTTTAAATAGAACCACAAAAGTATTCTAACAGCATATTTGGCATGCCCACTAGCTGAGGGATGACATACAATGTTAAACTAAGGACATTTGACACCAGGTTTGCAGGTCTCACGTGCAAGCTGCAACATTCCCACCAACTCTTGGCTTTTGATTCTTTTGTAGATTCTAATCCACTGAATGCCTGTCAAGACACATTTGGGGTCATAAGAAGACCAACAAATGATTTGTGCTATTCCAGCACCAACATTGCACCTGTAGCAGCATCTAGGCATCTTCATCAACCTTAGGCTGAATATTAAAGGTCAGATGTGAATTTTTAAACTTAAAATTCTCTCTTATTTTCTAGCCTCTACTATAAAACAGACTACTGATATACAAAGCAATGATAATACTTAACGTCAATTCAACACAAAGTTCCAAAAGTGTGCTGAGCTCCCTAAATGCATTACCTTGTCCGTACTACCTAGGAAGTGGGTACTAAATCACTTCCATTTTATAGATCAGAAAGATTAAAAAAACATGTCAAGGATCACACAATAGGGGTAGACCTAGGATTTCACCATTGGTCAGAGCACATGTGCTTAACCTTTCTACTATCAATTATATTAGCACTGATTATGGTTTTCAAAAAGGTCCCCATGATATCATCAAAATGGCTGACTAGACATGCCCAGTGCTCCTCTCCTCAACAAAGGACAAAACAAAATGTGGTATATGCATACCATGGAGTACTATTCAGCTAAAAGAAACAACGGTGATATAGCACCTCTTGTATTTTCCTGGATAGAGCTGGAACTCATTCTACTAAGTGAAGTATCCCAAGAATGGAAAAATAAGCACCACAAAAATACTCACCATCGAATTTGTTTCACTGATCAACACCTAAGTGCACATATAGGAATAACATTCATTGGGCATCGGGCAGATGGGAGGGGGGAGGAGGGGATGGGTATATACATAATGAGTGCAATGCACACCATCTGGGGGATGGACATGCTTGAAGCTCTGACTGGGGGAGGGAGGGGGCCAAGGGCAATGTAACCTAAACATTTGTACCCCTAAAATATGCAGAAATAAAAAAATACATAACTGCACTTTTGTCTAAGGGAGAACATTGGAATTCAGGAAAAAAGTTACAAAGATCCTCAGAGGCACAGAAACTCAGGATAGCAGCATAGAGAGGAAGGTGAAGGACCTGGCAAGGATTTACCAGGAGCCAACAGGGACTCCTCATTGTGGGAAATAGGAAATCAGCAGATTCCAAGCAGTCCCCATTACTACCGCAAATGTCTGCAATTCTAGATACTGGAGAGCCCATGGTCCTTACAGGCCCTGAGTCTAGTATAAGGAGCTGCCTAGAGTCCATGCAACTGCAATACTTCAGAGAGGGAACTCATGCTGAGTACTTTGCATTCCCCAGAATCCAAGCTGCTGTAGCATGGCACTATTTTGAGAAAAGAGCCACTGTTGGAGTGTGCCTTACCCTGGGGCACAATAGCCCCTATATCTCCACATCCCAGGGCCCCACCATTATCCCATCACACCACACAAAGGTCTACAGTGCCATGACTCCAACTTGACCCAGTGGTACAGCTGTGACCCTAGCGCCTGAGCCCATACATCTATGCCCCAAAGAACAAGTGGTCTAGTACAGCAGGTGCACTGTTAACATACATGTTCCCCAGAGCCTGAGGACAGGCCTAGGTCCATCAGTCACTAGAGCAACCTTGCATGCAACCCCCAGGGTCTGAGAACAGGCCCACCTGGCTTCCACCACCACCACCAGGGATCCCACTCCATTGACCAGGGGAGCAGCTGAGCACTGTGTATGTTGAATATGCTCCACAGAGACAAAGCACAGGTCCACCAGGCACCCACTGCCACCAGCAACTCTGCCCTTTCAGCCAGCTGAGCCACTGAGCATTGCATACATGGCCCCCATGGACAGAGGACCAGCCATCGAGGTACCCACTACTGCCAGCAACCCCACGTCTAGCAAAGCCATGCCACTGCCTCCACAAACACCCATAAGTAGGCCATTAGGCACTCAGAGCATCACTGACATTGATTACAGCCAAAGAATTCACACAAAGACTGCACTACGGCATCCACCCAGAATCAAAGCCAAAGTACCCTACCCAACCAACACTATAGCTCATATCTACAGGAAAAAGTCCTTCCTGAAATCTTTGAATTTTGGATCGGGGAAGATGGCTGACCAGATACACCAGCTGCCAGATCAGATCGCCTCACAGAGAAGGAAAAGTTTTAGATGAAAAAGAAAAAATAAACAAACAAACAATCACAGATCAGGTGTAATTCTGAGGGAGAGGTGCCAGAACCTACAAGAGATTCCACAGGGGGAAGATGTGAAGCACAAGAAAGAGCAGCATATCAGCAGAGGTTAACCCCTGACAGGCTTGGAGTCCAGTGAAAAGGGTAGGTAGAGCAGTTTGTTTCTCCCTCCCTTACATCTCTGGCACTCAATAGGCTCCCAAGCTGCTGAAGAGCCTTTCTACCCTCACAAGCCCAAAAGCTACTGCCACCAGTGAACTGACTGGGAGCTTCTTGAGGACAAAGCACCAGGCTGCCAGCCCCCCTTGGGGTGCTTCCCATCACCACAGACCTGAGCCAAGATGGCAGGTGTCATATTTTTTCTCCACCCACCACACACCTTTGTCCTCCCCATGGGGCTTCAATCCCTCAGTTTCCATCTTGCTTGTTTCCACACAAACATTTATCAACTCTGGCCCAGACTGGGGGAGCCACAGGGGGCCAGTGGGTCCCAAGGCACAAGGCACATGTCCCAAGTGACCGCAGAACCTGGACATTCAAGGAGGATGGTTTTCAGAGAGTGGGACAGACATGCCCACTAGCTTTCCCCCATTCAGACTCTTTTCCTCTCCTTCCCCTCCCCTGCCCATGGCAGGCGAGAGAAGTGCTTGAGCTGGGGCTCTCAGGAGCTGCTGCTTCCCCTTTGTTGGGGCTTCCGCAGAGGGTAGGGCTCAAATATTTCCTCTTAACGACCTGCAGAGGTTTAAGGGGTGATTGGACTATAAGCTTCCCGCTCACCAGCCCTTCCCAGTGCTGCTTGTCCAGCTGCTCCATCAGAGTAGGGCACATCCCAAAGCAGAGGGACATCAACCTGCTTGAGCACCTCATAGGTAACTCAGGACCAGCACACTTTTCCCTGGCATGGTCATAGATTAATGTCAGGGACCCAGGGACAGGCCCACAGGCCAGATCCAATACCCCCAGGAGTCAATTGTGTCGCTCAGGGGCATGGAAGGGAGATTTGTGAACAAATCTCAGGAGGCCAGAGAGCCCACATAGGTAGAACTGAAAGGAGAGGGCAATGTGGAGCCCAGCCACAGCACACCTGTGGAACACTCCACCCTCCAACAAGAAATCCATGCTCTCAGCCCAGGACAGGATCCTGGAAAGCTCCCAGCCTGCAGCACCATTGCTGGGGAACTCAGCTAGTTTGAGCTCCTGCCTGCTGGCAGACACTGGAGGGACACTGTGGAGCGAGGGAAAAAGGAGAAGAGCAAAGCCCACTTCCAACAGCGAGATTGTGAATCTCAGATGGCCCCTGCATCCACAAGCAGACTTTCTGGCTGTATGGGGCCACCTCAGACCTTCTCTGGTGGCTTTCCCCAGAAGGCTGGGAGTGGACCTTTGACCCCCACAAAAACAGCTATATTACCAACTTTTGTGGAGCCTGAGGGCAGGCTCACCTAACTCAGCCCCACCCAGCCTCACTCCCGCATCTGCCTCTGCTGGGGTGGAGAATAAGGACTCGCCTGAAAGTTGCAGGGACCCACCCACCACTTGGGGCATTCAAGTGCTTCACCTGAGGGGCTAAAGCTGGTCACAGGTCCCCAAAACAACACTGCAATTTGTTCCTTCTGGCAAGTCCAACCTACTGACAGGGAGGTCAATTTTCACAGCCTGTTACAGCATTTACTGACTCAATCATACAGAGTGTGGTTGATTCTTACCTACAATCACCAACTACTATCTCAGAGATTAAATTGGGCATGCTAATACAGTTCACACTGTTAAGAAGACCACAGGGCTGGGGAAAGAGAAAGGATCTCAAAGAAAATCTCCATTCCCCCTCATCAATGAAAGACAGAGAATCTGCCCACAAACATAGCTCACCACTGCTATAGCCAACAAATAACTAGCAACTGAGAAAACCACCACACTAAGGATATCTATAACCAAGGCATCCATCCAGAACCTAGACCCCCATCAAAGCACCCACAAGCAAAGCCAAAGTTTCTTACCTAACTTATGCTACAGACAGACCCTTATAATTGAGAGTGGAAGGGGAAAAAACCCATTTAAACAAAAGAAAATCCAAGAATAAGTGACAGCTTCCCCAGATGAGAAGGAATCAGTGAAATAGCTCCAGAAGTATTAAAAATCAGAGTCAAAGGACACCCCCAAAAGGGAACATCAACTGTCTCATACTAGATACCAACCAAAATGAAAATACTGAATTACAGATAAATAATTCTAAATATGGATTATATGGAAGCTCAATGAAATCCAAGAGAAAATGGAAAACCAACTCAAAGAAACCAGAAAAATAATTCAGTAAATGAGTGAAAAATTCATTAAAGAGATCAACATATTAAAAAAAATAGAAATTCAGGAAATGAAAAATTCATTTAAGGAAATACAAAACGCAGTGGAAAGTTTTAAGAATAGACTAGACCAAGCAGAAGAAAGACTCTCATAGCTTGAAGACAACTCTTTCAAATTAACTCAGTCAGTCAAAAATCAAGAACAGAGAATTAAGAGGAATGAACAAAACCTACAGTGGACACTATCTGGGTGATGGGCACACTTATAACGCTGATTCAAGCATAAAAAAATCAATACATGTAACCCAAAACATTTGTACCTCTCTAATATTTTGAGGTTAAAAAAGGAAAAAATGTCCTTCTTTACAAAAGCTATTTCGTAAAATTGGAAGAAGCAAGTATTCCACTAGATGGGCAGATATCGACATAAGGATACAAGAAACAAAAGAGAAAAGAAACTTGAACACAATAATTCTCCAGTAATGGACCCCAAAGAAAGGAAACCTATGAAGCACAGGAAAAGGAATTCACCTTAATTATCTTAAGGAAATTCAGTGAGATATAAGAGAATACAGATAGAAATGTCAATGAAAACAGGAAAGCAATTCATAATCTGAATGAGAAATTCAACAAAGAAATAGATATCATAAAGAACAAAACAGAAATCTTGGGGACATCAAGATGGCTGACTAGGCACAAAACTTGAACCATCCCAGCAGAAGAGTTGAGGGTTGGACTGAGGACAGTGGAGAGTGATTTCTGCTCGGAAGTGGACCACAGCGACAGACATCACTGGAGTCTGGGGACACCACCAGGAGGAACTGAGCAGCTGAGAGAAAGGGAGATAGAAGGGAGAAATCAGCACAAACCAAATTGAGGGCATTCGAGAGCCCAGGGAAAGGGTAAGGGATTTCCCCCTCCCCCACCTGGGTGCATCAGGCCAGCAAGGGGACACAGGGCTCTCATCCCAAGGGGGAGTGCCACGAGGGACCAGATAGCCAGCATCCCTGCATCTGGACACCTCATCCTCTGCACTTCCTCCACTCCTGGCATCCCAGGAAACAATTTTGGCTCAAGCTGTTCATACCTATGTGGCCACACTCACCCCATAGCAAAATGCCAAAGCACCTTGCACTGAGTGACTTGGCTCCAGTTAACGGGAGCACATTCCCAGCCTTGCCTGCTTCGGACAGTGTAGCCACCATGGCAGCTTGGAGAGGAGGGTGGTCATGGTGCCAGAGAGGAGAGCAAACTGGTGACCCCCCAAACTTGAGAGTGGTGCAGGAAGACCATAGCCCCTTCCCCTACCATAGCAGCCGCTAGAGTTCTCCGTGCTGAGTGACCTGTTTTCAGTACTGGGGCACGTTTCCACCCAGAGCTGGCAGGGCAGCCTCAGTTTGTGATCTTCCTGCCCACAGGCATTTTTTGCATTCACCTACTGATGGCGCAGATGGCATTGTGTGGAGGTGTAGGGGAGAGATCCCGGTTCCAGGGTCGAGTGGCAAGTGAGAGCCCAGGCCCATCGTGAGGATGTGGAGTAGCACAGGATAGCAGGGTCTGTAGGTGCACACCATCCCCCTCCCCCAAAGAACCACCATATTGCAGTAGGCTGGGCCACTGAGACTCAATTTGCATAAGTATGGGTTCCCATGGCAACCGAATGCCTCAGGTACCACAGGCTGAATTGGAGCAGCTGCCCTCACCACCACTCACTTTAATAAGGAGCTCAGCTTGATCTAAGAGTTCCTTGAGCTGCCACTATTCCCCTGGAGGGAACATCCCCCTAATAGAGACTTCTGGGACAGAGATGCCCACCTACCTCACCTTGTGGTCTCATGGCGGAAAAAGGGGTGCACAATTGAAGATTCCCTTATTTGCCAACATCACACAGAGATGCACACCAGGGTGCCAGACACATGAACCCTAGGGAAGCTCAAGAGCACATCTTGGGTGGAGAGGAAACACAAGTGGATAAATCAGAGGGGAAAGTGCCCAGGTTTATGGACAGGTATGGTAAAAGCCTGGCTAGGGGCCTCATCAATTGCACGAGTAGGCCCCTCCCATAAGGAGCAGCCTTCCAAACTGGAGTGGTAGCCCTGAACTCCATATCAGCAATGCCCCCTAGCAGCCAGATAAGCAACCTCTGAGCCCCATAGAGGCTCACACACCCAGGCTCTTGCACCACAACTATGATCTATCTTGCTCCTCTCCCCACCCCAGGGGGCAGGGTCCAAGCAACCCCTAGGAGCTAGAAGGCCCCTCCCAAAGCTCGGGGCATTTGTATACCACACCTGGGGGACCAGAGCCTACCACGGGCACAATAGATTACCTCAGTAACTGGCCCCTCCAGGCAAACTACAATCAATGACAGTGGGAACAACCCCATAACTAAACATAGTTCCTTCCATCTCAAGCTATAAGGGAGCAGTGGATTCATATCCATAAGTACAATCCACGAGCTTGGAGCTTAAGCTGGGGGACCAAATTCACTATACTCCATTGGGAAGACATGAAGACAACAGGTCAGGGGTAACCCAGGAGGTTCACAAACCTGCTATAACAGCCAAAGACAACTCAGGACCAGCTCTCTTCTCCCCATTATGGTGCGGGAACAATCCTTGGGGTATCAGAGACAGGGCCATAAATGAGCCCTGGCACCCCAACTCTCGACCAAGAGGCTAGATGAGAAAGAATCAGTAAGAGAACTTTGGAAACATGAAAAATCAGAGCAAAAAGTCACCCCTAAAAGAAATCAATAGCTCTTCAGCAATGCAAACCAACTTAAATGAAATGGTTAAAATGACAGATGAAGAATTTTGAATATGAATTGTAAGAAAGCTCAATGAAATTCAAAAGAAAATAGAAACCCAACACAAAGAAGCCACAAAAACAATGCAGGAAATGAATGAAAAATTCTCTGAAGAAATCGAAGTATTAAAGAAAAACCAAACAGAAATTCTGGAAATGAAAAATGCCTTCAAAGAATTACAAAACACAGTGGAAAGCCTTAAGAATAGGAAGGAAGAATCTCAGAGCTTGAAGATAGCACCCATGAGCTAAACAAATCAGTCAAAGAGAAAAAACACAGAAGCAAGAGGCATGAACGAAGTCTATAAGAAATGTGGGATTATGTAAAGATGCCAAACATAAGAATCATAGGCATGCCTTAAGGCAAAGAAGAAAATACACAAGGGTTGGATCATTTATTTCAGGGAATAATTGAGGAAAATTTCTCTGGCCTTCCTTAAAACCAGGTACAAGTAGCACACAGGACTCCTGGGAGCTTCATCATAAAGAGGAAATCACCATGACACATAGCCATTAGGCTGACCAAAGTAAACATGGAAGAGGCACTCCTACAAGCAGTAAGGGGAAAACAGCAGGTAACCAACAAACGAAAACCCATCAGACTCACTGCAGACTTCTCAACTGAAAACTTACAAGCCAGAAGGGACTGGGGAACCATCCTCAGTCATCTAAAACAGAATAATGGCCAGCCTAGAATTTTGTATCCTGCAAAACTAAGCTTCTTATATGAGGGAGAAATAAAGATTTTCCCAGACAAGCAATAACTGATGCAATTTGTGAAGACCAGACCTGCCCTGCGGGAGGTACACAGACCTGCATTACACACTGACCAGCACAAAAGACACCCACCAGTGTAAAATCACATGAGAACTGAAGTCCAAAACCCAGATTCCACAGTGGCTTCAAAAGTAAAACAAAACAATAAGAGTCTACCCAACAGGATGAACAGAAATCCACCCCAAATGTCAATTCTCTCGATAAATGTGAATGGCTTGAATTGTCCACTGAAAAGACATAGGCTGGCTAAATGAATAAAAAAAAATACAAGCCAAGTATCTACTGTCTCCAGGAAATACGTCTAATCTACAACGACTAATTGATACTCAGGGTGAAGGGATGGAAAGCAATATTACAGGCAAATAGAAACCAAAGAAAGCTGTTGTAGCCATTCTTATATCAGATAATATAAACTTTAAAGCAACAAACGTAAAGAAACACAAAGACCATCACTATATATTGGTGAAGGGAAAAATTCAACAAGAAGACTTTACAATCCTAAATATATATGCACCCAACACAGGAGCACCCAGACACATAAAGCAAATCTTGCTTGATCTAAACAAAATTATAAACAGCAATGCCATAGTAGCTGGGGATTTCAAAACCCAAATGACAGAACTGGACAGATCCTCCAAATAGAAAATAAGAAAAGAAACAATGTATTTAAACAGAACTCTAGAACAAATGGGCCTAACAGACATCTACAGAACGTTCCACCCAATTAACACTGAATATATGTTCTTCTTGTCAGCTCATGGCACTTTCTCTAAAATTGATCACATCCTAGGCCACAAAAAAGACCTCGACAAATTTTAAAAAATAGAAATTATACCATGTATCTTCTCAGACCACAGTGGAATAAAATTAGAAATCAATTCCAACAGAAACACTCATCTCTACACAAAGTCATGAAAATTAAGTGATGAACTAAGTGATGATGGGAACACAAGTTATCAAAATCTGTGGGATACAGCAGAACAGTCCTGAGAGGAAAACTCATAGCCTTACATGCCCACATCCAAAAGACAGAAAGATCACAAATCAACAAACTAATGAATCATCTCAAGGAACTGAAAAAGGAACAGCAAACCAATCCTAAACCCAGCAAAAGAGAAGAAATAATTAAGATCAGAGAAGAACTAAATGAAATTGAGAGCAAAAGAACCATATAGAAGATTAATAAAACAAAAAGTTGGTTCTTTGAAAAAATAAAATTAAAAGGCCTCTTGCTAGATTGACCAGAAGCAGAAAGGAAAGAACTTTCATAAGCTCAATTAGAAATGATAAAGGAGAGGTCACAAGTCATATCATGGAAATACACATCATCTTTGAATACTATAAAAATTCTACACCCAAAAACTTGAAAATGTGAAAGAAATGGACAAATTCTTAGAAACACGCAACATCCCTAGGCTCAATGAGGAAGAAATAGAATTCCTGAACAGACCCATATCAAGCACTGAAATTAAAGCAGCAATAAAATATCTTCCAATAAAACAAAGTCCCAGACAAGACACATTCACACCTGAATTTTACCAAACCTACAAAGAAGAACTGGTACCTATGCTACAGAAATTATTCCACAACATGAAAAGGAAGGAATCCTCCTCAACTCATTCTACAAAGCCAATTTCACCTTGATACTAAAGCCAGGAAATGACACACAAAGAAAGAAAACTACAGACTAATATCCCTTATGAATATCAATGTAAAAATTTTCAATAAAACCCTAGCAAACTGAATTCACCTGCACATCAAAAAAAAAATTCACCCTCTAATTCAATAAGTGATGCTGGGAAATTGGATAGCCACATGTAGATGATAGAAGTAGGATCCACATTTCTCACCTCTCACAAAAATCAACTCATTATGGATAACAGACTTAATTAAGCCTAAGGCATGAAACCATAAGAAATCTAGAAGAAAATGTTGGAAAAACTCTTATAGACATCAGCCTAGGAAAAGAATTTATGAAGAAGACCCCAAAAGCAATCACAGCAACGACAAAAATAAATAAATGGGACATGATCAAATTAAAAAGCTTCTGCACAGCCAAGGAAATTTTCACAAGAGCAAATAGACAATCTACAGAATTGGAGAAAATATTTGCATTCTATACATCCAATAAAGATCTGATAACTAGAATCTATATAGAACTCAGGAAAATCAGCAAGAAAAAAATAAAAAAAAACATTAAAAAGTGGGCAAAGGACATGAACAGAAACTTTTCACAAGAAGAGAAACTAATGGCCAACAAACATATGAAAAATTGATCAACATCTCTAATCATCAGGGAAATGCAAATCAAAACCACAATGAGATATCACTGAAACCAGCGAGAATAGCTTTTATCAAAAAGTCCCAAAACAATAAACGTTGGGGTGGATGCAGAGAGATAGGAAGGTTCATACACTGCCGGTGGGACTGCAAACTAGTACAACCTCTATGAAAAGTGGTATGGAGATACTTCAAAGAACTAAAAGTAGAACTACCATTTGATCCAGCAATCCACTACTGCGTATATACTCAAAGGATAAAAAGACATTCTATAATAAAGACATCTGCATTCCAATATTTATAGGAGCACAGTTCACAATTACAAAAATGTGGAAACAACTCAAGTGCCCATCAATCCATGAGTGGATTAATAAAATGTGGTATATGTATACCATGGAGTACTACTCAGCCATTAAATAATGGTGATCTAGTATCTTTTGTAACAACATGGATGGAACTGGTGACCATTCTCCTAAGTAAAGTATCATAAGAATGGAAAAACAGACACTGCATGTAGTCAATACTAAATTAGAACTAATCAATCAACACTTCCGTGCACATATGGAAGTAGAACTCAATGGAACTCAAGCAGATGGGACAGGGAGGGGAGAATGGGTAAATTCACAGCTAACTGGTACAATGCACACTATCTGTGTAAAGGGTACACTTATAACTCTGATGCAAACTGCACAAAAACAGATTATGTAACCAAAACTTGTATACCCCCATAATAGTCTGAAAAATTTTTTAAAAGAACATAATAATAGATGCATTGTGATTACTTTTGCAAATCAAATCGCTTTTTATGTAATGTGTTAAACTACAAAAGTTAATTGCCTTGTGATATTGCTAAAGTGGTTATTTTCTGGGGTAAAATCCCCTTAGTCATATTAAGTATTTATCAACTACTGTGTCCATGACTTCTGCTTAGTGAAAAACAGATATATTTGTTACCAAATGCTAATGAGATTTTTTTTTTAGTATTCTCATTCTATTAAAATGCATATAGAGAGTATATGCTATTTCACAATGATTCTATATTACCATATATCATCAGTAAAATCTATGCAAACTCCCCAAAAATGTTCAACATCACTAATCATCATGAAAATGCAAATCAAAACCACAATGATGTATAATCTCACCCCATTTAGAATGGCTATTATCAAAAGGACAAAGTCTTGCTGTTGATAATGTAGAGAACAGGGAACTCTTAGACACTGTTGGTGGAAATGTAAATTAGTACAATTTTTATGGAAAGCAGCATGTAGAATTCTCAAAAAGCTAAAAATGGAACTACCATATGATCCGGCAATTCTACTACTAGGTATATATTCAAAGAAAAGAAAATAAGTATGCCACATAGATATCTGCACTCCCATGTTTGTTGCAGCACTAGTCACAGTAGCCAAGACATGTAATCAACCTAAGTGTCCATCAACAGATAAACAAATAAAAAAATATGGTATATATACACAATGTGATACTATTCAACCATAAGAAATAGTGAAATCCTGTCATTTGTGACAACATAGATGAATCTGCAGAACATTATCCTAAGTGAAACAAGCCAAGCACAAAACAATACATACTTCATGTTCTCACTCATATGTGAAAGCCAAAAAAGTTGATCTCATAGAAGTAGAGTGTAAAATAGTGATTACTAGCAGCTGGGAATGGTAAGGGGGAAAGGAGAACAGGGAGGGATCGGTTAATTGGTACAAAATTATAGCTAGATAGGAGGAATAAGTTCTAGTGTTCTATAGCACTGTTGGGTAACTGTAATTAACAATAATTTATTTTATGTTTTCAAATAGCTAGAAGAGGGGATTTTGAATGTTCCCAAAACAAAGAAACAATAAACGTTTGAAGTGATGGATATGCTAATTACCCTGGTTTGATCATTTCACATTGTACATGTATCAAAATATAACTCTGTACCCCATAAGTAGGTACAATATGTGTTAATTAAAAATAATTTTTTAAAAAAGACTCCCAGGCCAGCAATGTTAGTATCATCTGGTAGCTTCTTAGGAATGCCAATGCTTCGGCTCCACCCCAGATGTAATGAATCAAAGCTCTGAGGGTGGAGTCAGACAACCTGTGTTTCAACAAGCCCTCCAGGTGCTTCTGATGCACACTAAAGTCTGAGAACCACTGAATTAGAAAACTGGCCACAGAACTCTATGAGTCCTAGAAATTGAATCAAAATCTTGAGTTGGTCAATCAACTCTGGCTACTCCTTGTTATTGTCGGTACAACTCTCCCATGGGAGAAGTACAACCACACCAGGGCCTATTTTCCCTTGTGGTCCACACCTTTTCTTATTTTAAAGATACTTTTTTCCGTAAGTGCAATAAAGAACTGACAAATACTCCCCTTGCCAACACATCAAACTATCATCTAGGCACATGTTTGCTCATTCATTCTACAAGTATTCAAGAACCTCTCATGTCAGGCACTGATGCTGAATACTAACAATGCATAAAAGGTAGATAATGACAACCGCATACAGGGAACTGCACAGTATATGGGACTGAAATTTGAGATATGGCAGCACTGCTGACCACTTCAAAGGCTATGACTCAATACAAGCAAAGCCACATCAGTTCAAATGACTCAGGTAAAGAAACCCTATGAGGAGCATATTGCTATCTTGTTTTATTACTGGTTGTTTATTACCAACAAAGGTGTACCTGGAGCATGAGCTAAAACCACCCAAGGACAAAAATTCAATTTCATAGTATCCCAGCCAAGTGACAGCCAGAGGCAATTGCCAGATGGCTTTTCCAACATCTCCCATGTGACATAGATAAATACCACTGTAACAGCTGGCTTCACTTAACCAAAGTTTATTTACTATAAGGTTGACACCTGAAAATATCTTTTCTTTTAAAAATACCCCGAGAAGTTCCTTTGAAAGTTTGGTGACATACAGCCCTACTTCTAGAATGAAAGCTGCATGAGGGCAGGGATCTTGGTGTTTATATTGTGCCCTGATATATTTCAAGTGCAGTGCCCAATATAATAGGAGCTCAATAAATATTTGTTATGAATTATTCTGTCCTGTTCTTATTTCACATGACTTCATATAGCTATTGATTTCAATAAACATGATTTGTCAATTTTTTCAACTACATGTTAGTTTATTTTTATACCTTGTCAGGATTTTTACATATATAAATTCCTCCTCACATAATCCATGGTTATAACATCTAACCAAGTTTTGCTTTAGGAAATATGGCCATCCCACTTATAACACATAAGCCCTGAATCTTGACTAATAAGCCAAGAATTCGGTTTAGAAAAATAAGCCACTTAAAAGTGTTCAAGCCAGACACACTTTCTGGTCCCTGGAAAGTCTTTCCAACTGGAGCAGCTATGATTTTCTGGCTACAAAACACAGGGCTTACCCTTCCTGGATGGCCTCTGGAAAAACAAGGCTGACCTACAAAAGGCTCTAGTGCTTGTTTCCTTTTCCACAGTTGCTACCATGGATACCCAAGGCTAGAAAGCAATGAACTTAATATCAGATGCCTAGGATCAAGGTGCCAGACTCAGGGCACTGAGGAGCTGAAGGAGGAGCAGCAAGAAAAAAACAAAAATTTTCCCTCATATACCGGCCAGAAAGAAAATCCTGATAGCAGAGCTGGTAGCCCTCAGGAAGGTCTTGACGAGAGAGGCGTGTGTGTATGTGTGTTGTACAAACTCTTCCTGGTATTAAAATACCACAGACTCAAATTCATCATCAGAAGATTGCAGGATGCATATGAACTCAGAGCACAAAAAAGATGCTGTTCTTCAAGGATATTTCACCCAGACCATAATGAGGCCTGTCCCCCCAATTGAGAAAAAAAAAAACCTTCCTTGGTGTCTGAAATGTGAATGACTCACAGAATCTGTCTGAGTCCCTCTGGCCCTGGCCCCTCTAGGCTCCCTTTATGACTATTCTTTTTCCATTGGCCTATTCTTACCTTCAACTAACAATACTGATTATACTAGTGTCAAGTCTTTTCTCTTAAATTCTAGTTTGAACCATATTCTAACTATTATGTGCTGATTACGTGAGTCAATATTTCAACAATATTCTAATTATTATGTGCTGATTGCATGAGTCAAAATTTCAACAATCTGAGAGTTCCTTACTATTGCCTCTATGGGTGCAGTTCAACCTAATTTAAAAAATCAGTGTTTCAAATTGTTTTTCTTTTCAGCCTCAGAGTATTAGATATATATATATATATATATATGGATTTGATATCTCTTAGATCTGAAGGGAGGTGTCCTTGTTCTCTTGATATATCCCTTACCCTACAGAAGAGAGAGGGGCAGAAAGGGAAAGACAATGAAAGAGAATGAAAAAGAGAGAAAAGAGAGAGGAGGAGGAGAAACCTGGTTCGTGTGATCAGAGCTACAGGTGAAATAAATACACCAACGTTACCAAATGAAGTCTTAATACTACCACTGCTCTCCATGCTTTGTGTAGCTACTCTTCCAGCTACTCCCAGACTGTTCTGCAAAGTATATGTACTAAAGCAGGCTCCGTTAGGTCCTCTTTGCTTATCCTGATGTTCCCGTTCCCTAGATCATCAGCGTGATGGTTATTTCATACCTGTGGTTGCTGCACCCTGTTCATGCTCATGGGATTTTGTTGAAGTTGTGTGTCACGTGGCTATAGGATTCCTAGTGAAAGCTTCATGGCCATGCAATGTTTTATTGCTGTTTGTTTTCCCTGTATGGGATGGAAACCAAACAAATCACTCTTTCTGAAATTGCTCTCTCCTAGGGACTCAGTGGAATTGCTGCACAAAGCCAACAGCTGCTCTGCCAGAAATCACAATCTTTCCCTCACAGGAGGAGACTGGTTATTGCCCAGCTACAAAGAGAAGCTTCACAAAGGCTTGTGTCGCAGAGGATGGGTATGGGTCAAGGAATCCTTTATTTTGTATCTTATACCCAGAAAAAAATGCAAAAATTCCTTCTCCATTCACTGTAAATTCAATTCACCAAGCATTGGCCAAGCACCAGTAGTACTGTGGGGAATAAAATAATAATAAAGGTCCCTGCCCTCAAAGAGCTTAATGTTTAGAAAGGAAGATATGTACTCAAATGAATTAGAAGGACAAGGCAGTTGTTCAAGAATGGCAAAAAATACTGGACGAATATAGAGGAGAGAGTAATTATAATGATTAAAAATCATTTTGTGATAGTGTGTGCCAGGCCAACAGACTGGCACCGTTTTTTTAGAGCAATGTTGACATTTCTGCTTCAATAAAAGTCCCCAGCTTGACTGCCTCTTTGGTGGAAACAATGAGGTGCTCTGCCAGGATGAACAGAGAAACCAGAAACTCAAGGTGAAAGGGAGGAGGAGATATTAGGAAGAATAGGAAACAGAAGATATTGATTTATCAAAATGGGAATATTCAGCTCTCATTTTTTTTTATCCAGAAAGCACTGCCTAGAAAAAAGAATTAAGTTGGAAAGGGTCTGAGAAGTCATCTCACTCAACCACCATGTAATGCTTGAGATCCCTTCATAATATCTTTACCAAACAGATGCCCCTAAGGGAATATCAAAAAGTTTTACGGGATAAAATGGCATTCCAGCTGGGTCCTCAAAGCATTGAGTTTTGATGCTTACAAACAAAAAGTAAGGATAAAGAAATGACAAAATCCTAAAGGCTCTAAGAAAGTATAGGGTATTTCTGGGGGATAAATGTTACAGGCTAGATGGAGTATATAAGAATATAAAGGGAGGAGTGGAGAATGAGGATAGAAATCTTAGTAGGAGTTAGATCATGAAAACTTTTGAATACAAGACCAAGGAGTCTAGACTTGATTCAATAGGTAATAGGGATCTATTGACAATTTTAGAGCAGGGGGAAGACATGATTAAAAGTATATTTAGGAAGATGAATTTGGCAGCAGAGTAGAGAACAGATAGTAGGTAAGAGATACTGGAAGAAGCAGAAAGATAGACTGGGAGACACTTGCAGTTGCCCAGGAAAAAGATATGAACTCTGGTTGTGGCAGAAAAGTGCATATATAAAAAGGATAGAATTTCATAACTATTCCAGAGGTGGGACTTGGTGACTGTTGAGGTGTGTGTGTGTGTGTGTGTGTGTGTGTGTGTGTGCACGCGCACGCACATACACAGCATTTAAAGATTTTCAAAGAGCTAGAACATCTATTATTTCTTTGATCCTTGCAACAACTCTATGAAGTAGGTAAGACAGGTATTTTGTTTCCATTTTCTAGATAATGAAGTGCAACTAGATATTCCAACTTATGAGAGGTGGTATCATATTGAATAAAATTAGTCTCAGGACCAGAGCAAGTACTGAGGCCTCCTAACAGCCAGAGCAACATCTTTCCCTTTACACTCAACAATCTTACACTTGTACTCCAAGCTTTATGCAATGTTTTACCAATAAGGAAACTTCTTTTTGGTCTTGTTAATGACCTATTTTTAAAAAATATTTGTTCTTGTTTGCTGAGTATAAATCACTTACGACAGACTAACCAACTTTCTTTAGCTTGTTTCCTTATCTTAAAAATATTAATAGCTCCAGCTCAAGGTAATCCATCCTGTGTAGCACTTTAATCTCACCTGAACCATATTGCTCTCTGGATGAAATACACCAAGGGAAGAGCATCACTCACTCAGCCTTCCCACACGATGAGTGGCTGCTGGTACAATGTAGTAAGGGAAGCCTGTACTACTATTAGAATAGACGGTACCTTTTTTTAAAACTATTGATTTTGAGGATGTCTGCTAGAAATAAAATGAAAACAAAAAAAAAATCCTATCTGGGGCTATTAAAAGTGCTTCCAAATGAAAATCAATGTGATGATTCACTGCCAAACCTGGAGTGGCCCCAAAAACAGACATAAATGAGCACAGAGGTAACTGCCAGATGAGCTCCAAGGAGAAGAGAGGAACAGTCCCTGGTCTAGGGGCAAAATGAAGGGCAGGTAGCAAGGGTTGATAAAAGAGTTCTCAAGAATGTATCAAAAGATCTTTGAGGAAGCTTCAAAGTCCACATCGAAGGAAAGGAGCTGAGACTGAAAACCATATGGTTCAGTTGGGCATGAAGGAACAGCAACATGGGTTATGGATAAGGCCATTAATTCAGTACTTTTTCCTCCTATGAACAGTAACTGTTTGGCCTCCTGATGTTTCAGAGGAGCCACACAGATCTGTGCCATTCATAATGTTTCCCTTACAACCAAAAATGTTTCCTGTCTCTCTCTGTATGCCTTAGAAATGTCTCAAGATATATATTTACAGGACTTTAAATTCTGGTTGAGAAACGTGGGATTAAAGGTATCAACAACCAGAAATGAGGTATTTATAAAGCACAGCCATGGGACACACTACCTCTCAGCAGACCCAGGACATAAGTGGCCCAGTGCTATGGAGAAGGAAGAAGGGATTACATCTGAGTCCAGGCTACCAATCCACAATGAGAACTTCCTGTTAGCTTCCCTTGGTAATTCCAGTACAGACATGGTCCAAAGCAAGTATTATCTGCTTGGATCCTGGGTCCTGCCAACTCCCAGACCAGGCTAGTGAAAAAGTGGTAAATCTAGGCAGTGATATAATAATAAAACTATGCCTTTCAAAACCACCTGGGCATTTCACTATGTTTCTTACTTCTTATATCTTTGCCCTGAGCTCACCAAAAAGAGCTCCTCCAGGCCACTAATGGGAGACAATATGACATGATGAAAAGATCACCGAACATGAGAGTCCAAAGACTTGAATTTAAGTCTCAACTCTACCAGTTACTCCATGTCTCTCCTGAAGCAACTCATTTCACTCTTTGAATTTAAATGACTAACCCATAAATAAATGGTATTTTTCCTACCTATTTTATAGTTAAGTGTGGTGCAGAATAGTGGTTTACAGACTTATTAAGCAGTAGAATCTTGTTTTTTTCAAATGAAATCCTAGTTGAAACCCCAATACCAGAAAAGCAGAGAGAAGTGGAACTATTCTGATCAAAGCAACCCTGGAGGGCCTAGGAGCTCACCTGCTGGATTCTACTGCCCCTGCTGGCCTCTGTGAGAAGTGACCCAGCAGAAAAAAAACATTAAGGAAGGAGTCAGGAAATGGAATGTTTAGTTTCAGTTTACCAATAACTGCTAAAACTCCATCCTTAAAGCCATTTCCCATCAGGTTAAGACTTTGATATCTAGTGAAATCCTACCCCACTCCTCCTTCGAAAGAGTGATAATTCAGAACTCTTGTCAGTAATTCACATTTCAGTGTGAGTAAAATATATCAAAAAGGACTCTTTCTGTTTCCTTTTAACAAAAAGAATATCTATTTCTTGCTTTTATTGATCATAAAAGTAAGGCATGCTTGTCATAAAAACATAAACACCATGGAAGAATATAAAATAGAACGGGAACTTTCTCCCTGGAATCTCCACCCACACCTGCCACCAGATATAGCTGATAGCCTTTGGTAAACAGCCTTCCTTACTTCTATGAGTACATATACATATACACAAATGTGTGTGTCTATACATAATTTTTTATAAAAGTATATTATTCCATAATTGGCTGTTATTTAATGATACACCTCAGAAGTCCATGAATGTACATATAAGTCTATCTTCTTTTTAAACAGCTGCTTAGCTCCTGGTTGCACCTTACTGATGGGCCTTTAGGTGTTTGCTATTGCAAGCATGGTTATAAGCACAGATCTTCTCCCAATATGTCTTGATTGATACTGGGAGTGGAGAACATAAGGGCCCTGGTTCCTGGCGGTGAAAATACTATCAGCACCGAAGTCACAAAGAACAGAGAGGGTGGGACACCAGAATTCAGACTTGGCTTCCTTCTCGATTTTGTTGGAGGTTCTAAATGATTTCTTTTATCCCTGTAAAAGCCTGAAGCAATTTTTATTACCACATTGCTTAGAAATCCCGCACGGTTTTCTACTTTACTCAAAAGTTTGTATCAACCGTATGGAGTCCATCCCAGCCTTTCTGGATCACCAAAGAAAACCAAATGGCCTGCTGAGAATAATTATTCTTCAAGCCTCAAGCCCATCTGTCAACCCACCTATGAACTAGACCTCTCAATGACGTTGACTTTCTGACCCCCCTGGCCTCCCACTCGTCAATAGGAAGTGGTGCATGACCGGTCTTGAAATTTCTTCAGGGTGAAAGAGTAAAACAACCATAAACCTCACCTTAATTAGTCACTGATTACACTAACCATGCACATTCACTTTAGAGCTTCCCAGTTTATGGGTTTTCACTCCATTTACTTTTTAAAGCCCATCCTGTTGAATATGAAATTTAGCACAAGCCAAAACTTCTCAGTGACTGACGTCAATACCAATTTGAAAGGAAAACTAAAGAAACACAGATCCTGTGCCAGCACTGTGGATTGAGTGAAAAACTACTTTCTGTCTTTCCCAGAGAATCATCTCGTCAGACACTTCTTGAATTCTTACCAAGAAGTGTTATTATCCATTTTTAAATGCGTTTCTACAAAACACTCTTTGTTCTGTGTACGTCTACATTTCAGTTTTGCAGAAAGGGTGGTTTCACTGATCAGTCAATAAGCATCTAAGTGCCTAACATGAGCAAGACAGCTACTAGATCTTAAGAAGGTTGTACAGATGAATAAAATAGGATCCCTGACCTCGAGGAGCTTAAACTTCAGTATAAGTACACAGTAAGATCTGCACACACCATTAACACAAAGCTAAGGAAGAAGTATGTCTCATGCACTTTAGGAGAAAAATGGGGTGGGTGAAGAATGGTAAGAAATTTGAGTTTATAATGAGATCAAGGAAGACTTTCATGGAAGAGAAGCCATTTGAGATAGCCCTGGAACAGTGAGCAGGATTTAAATGGGGATGGAGGATGTCTCAAATTGAAATACCTTCAGGAGCCTAGTAGGGAACATAAATGAGTATAAATGGGTTAAGTGTAAGAAAATAGCAAGTGATGTGACATATGCTAAATGAATCAAAGTATGCCTCCATTTAAAAACAGGTAATAAACACTGTACAGACCAATGAAAACATATGGTGGCCAGACTTTGGCCTTCAAGATGCTAGTCTGCAACAAAGGCAGAAGAGAATGGGGAATTTCAAGAAAAGGCAATGACAAAATCAAAGGCACAGAGTTTGGTAAAAGTTGATTATGCTCAAAAAAAGTAACTAATCCAGGTTGACCAGAGCATCCTGGAAGAGGGGAAAGGTCAGGAAGGAGGTGGGGAAAGGTGGGGTAGGAGGTGGGGAAAGGGAAGGGAGGAGGGAAAATGAAGAGACAAAAAAAAATTCATTTAAATTCTAAGAGTATCACCTACATTGTCTCATTTGATCTCTATAACTGCCTTTTGAAAGTACTTATTATTCTTTCTTCATTGTGTATTCTTGGCACCTGTGTTGAAAATCAGTTAACTTTAAGTACTTGGATTTATTTTTGTGTTCTATATTGTGTTCCACTGGTCTGTGCATCTTTTTTATACCACTACCATGCTGCTTTGATTAATATAGATTTGTAGTACATTTTGAAGTCAGGTAGTGTGATGCCTCCCGCTTTGTTCTTTTTGCTTAAGATTGTTTTGGCTATTCGGGGTCTTCTGTGGTTTCACACTAATTTAAGAATTGTTTTATCTATGTCTGTGAACAATACCATTAGTATTTTGACAGGAATTGAATCTGTAGACCACTCATGGTAGTATGAACATTTTAACAATTAACAATTAACAATATTAATTCTTCTAATATATAAGCATGGGATATCTTTCCATTTATTTGTGCCTTCTTCAATTTCTTTCATCAAGTTTTCATTGTAGAGATCTTTTACTTCTTTGATTAAATTTACACCTAAGTATTTTTTGGTAGCTATTATAAATGGGATTGTTCTCTTCATTTTTTTCAGATAATTTGCAATTAGTATATAACAATGCCACTGATTTTTGTATGTCAATTTTTTGTTCTGCAACTTTACTGAATTTGTTTATCAAATCTAAGAGTTTTTTTAGTAGAGTCATTGGAATATTCTATATATAGATCATCATGCCTGCAGACAGGGGCAATTTACCTTCCTCCTTTCCAACCTTTTATTTCTTTCTCCTGTCTAGTAGCTCTTCAATAAATGGTGCTGGGAAAAGTAGATATCCATATGCAAAAGAATGAAACTAGGCCCCTATTTCTCACCACATTAAAAAAATCTACTCAAAATAGATGAGAGACCCAAAACCTAACTAAATATATATATATAAATATATAGATAGATAGATATAGATATAAAATCCAAAACTATGAAACTACTATAAGAAACATAGAGGAAATGCTTCATGACTTTGGTCTGGGCAATGATTTTTTGGATAAGACTCCAAAATCACAGACAACAACAAAAAAAAATGGACAAATGAAATTATACCAAACAAAAAACTTCTGTAAAGCAAAGGAAACAATCAGCGGAAAAGACATTCTACAGAATGGGAAAGCATATTTGCAAACTATGCAACTGACAAGGGATTAATACAAAAAATACATAAGGAACTCAAACAACTCAATAGCAAATACACACACACACACACACACACACACACACACACACACACATATGATTTAAAAAATGGGAAAAAGACCTGAATAGAAATTTCTCAAAAAAAGACATACAAATAGCCAATAACTATATGAAAAAATGCTTAACATCACTAATAATCAGGGAAATGCAAATCAAAACAAGAAGATATCAACTCACTCCAATTAGAATGGCTGTACAAAAAGATAAAAAATAGCAAATTCTGGCACAGATTTGAAGAAAGAGGAAGTCTTATACACTGTTGGTGAGACATTAAATCAGTACAGCTATTATGGAAAACAATATGGAGGTGCCTCACAAAGCTAAAAATAGAACTACCATATGTTTCAGCAATCCCACTACTGGGTATATATCCAAAGGAAAGGAAATCAGCATATCAAAGAAATATATACACTCCCATATTTATTGCAGCACTATTCACAATAGTCAAGATATGGAATCAATATAAGAGTCCATCAACAGGTGAATGGATAAAGAAAATGTGGTATATATACACAATGGAATATTATTCAGCCATAAAAAGAATGAAATCCTGTCACTTACAGCAACATGGATAAGGCTGGAAGACATTATGTTAAGTGAAATCAGCCAGGCACCAAAAGACAAATACGCATGATCTCACTCATGTATGGGACCTAAAGTTGGTCTCTTAGAAGTAGAGAGTAGAATAGTAGTTACCAGAGGATAGGGAGGATAGGGTAAAGGGGGATACAGGGGAGATCGGTCAACGGATACAAAGTTACAATTAGATAGGAGGAATAAGTTTTGGTGTTCTATGGCACAATATGATAACTATTGTTAACAATATTGTGTTGTATATTTCAAAATACCTAGAAGAGAAGATTTTGAATGTTCTCACCACAAAGAAATGATAAATGTATGAGGTGATGAATACACTACATACCCTGATTTGATTTTTATACAATTGTATAAATGTATCAAAACATCACGTTATAAGATAAATTTGTACAATTATTTTGTATCAGTTAAAAACAAAATTAAAAAGAAATATTTAGACAAGTAGGTATTATTATTCCTGTTTAAAGAAAAATAAAACACAGAGATAAAGAGGTAGGTGAATTGCTCAAAGCCATACATACAGGAGTGGTAGAGGTAGGGTACAAATCAAACCTTGCCTATTTCTAAAACTTCTTTCCACTATGTCATACTGAGTGGTATGAGTTAAGTTAAATGTGAAAAGTTAGGGCCAGATTGTGAAGGTCCTTAAATAACAAAACAAATAGTTCAATTAAAATGTATTTATATAAAAACACATAAAACATTTAAAATGTTATACCATACACAGGTTCCATAGTTACAAATATGGAACTTGTAAACATTTCATGTGAAAAATGTGCTATTTCTTACACTGTTTCTCTCTGCCTTTTTCTAATTGTATGTCATTCCATTTCCACAACTCTAAGTAAATCAAGCAGCACTGTGTTAATAAGCAGGTTCTGGTATCAAACTATTTGCATTTGAATCCTAATTCTGTCACTACTGAACAAATTATTTAACCTCTCTATGCCTCAATTTCCTCATCTATGAAATGGGGATAATAATAGTCTACCTGAGAGCACTGTTGTACAATGGTTGGCAGAGAGTAAGTGCTCAACAAATATTAGCTTTTCCTTTTATCCGAGCCAAAAAGCTAACCTAGTTAAGACTAATGAGAACAAGAAGAGTCTTAGTGGTAGTCTCAAACTGAAAATAAGGAAAGCAACAAATTTAGATACAAAGTTAGACAAAGAGCTAGGTTGGCACTGTAGCAAAGACTGTTGGCTGCTTCCCAACATCTATTCTCCCTTCCTCTTTAGTAAAGAGAATCTCAACTTTTAGCTGAGCACATTCAACACAGGAAATACTACATTTCTTAGCCTCCCTTACAGCTAGGCGAAGCCATGCATCTAAGTTCAAAATAGTGACATGTAAGCAAAAATGTTATATGGAACTTTTGGGACATCTCCTTAAGTGAGAGAGAGGGAAGGGCACACCCTTTTCCCTTTCTTTCTTGATTCTGCTGCCTGATAAATAGATGTGATAGCAGGAACTCTCTAGCAGCCAACTTGGACTCTGCGGGTAGGGCCTTCAAGATGATTCCAACGTGCACAAAAGTTTAATGACTGGTTTATATCTAATGTGAGATTTACCTTTCATAGAAATATAAATATATTAAGACTCTTCATACTATAAATTATTTCATCAAATCCTTTTCCAGGAAAAAATGGTTATAAGATACTGTGTGCATCAACCTGTTTATTCCCCCTCACTTGTCATGATCTGTAATTATCTATCTTCTCCACTAGCATGTAAGCTTCATATTATCTAATACAAACTCACATAATATTTAATATGGGCTAGTCACTCATTTACTCCTCATAACAATATTGTGAATGATCTATTATCATTCTCATTTTACAGAAGCAGAAACTAGGACGCAGAGAGGTTAAATGACTTGTCTACTATCAAACAATTGGTAAATATCAGTGCCAGGATTCAAAGCTAGGCAGTCAGGGGGGAGAGGCAAGATGGTGGACTAGAAACAACTCAAGTCAGAGTGCCTCTGCAAGGAGGAAAGATTTAAGATGAAAGTGAAAAAAACAAACAGGCAGACAAACATAGATTGGATGAGGGTTGGAAGGAAGGGTTCCTGAACCTATAGGAGACTCCACAAGAAGAGGTTGTGGAGCAGAACATGAAGGAGAAAGGCATCAGCAGGGTCTAAACCCTGAGAGGCTTGGAGACCAGTGACAAGGGTAGGTGTAGCAGTTAAATTTCCCCTCCCTTGCATCTCAGACTGCTGGTGGGCTCCCCAGCTGCTGGAGGGACCTGCCAACACCAGCCCAGAGACGGCTGCCTCCAATGAGCAGTGAGCCTCTTGCAGACAGGACACTGGGCTCCCAGCTCCTTTGGGACATGTCCTGCCCCACAGACCTGAGCAGATTGGCAGGCACCATATTGCTTCATTCTCTCCTTCCCCTCCCAATTTAGCCACCACCTGGAGGCATCCACAGGGAATGGAACCTTTCCTTTTGGGACCATACAGCAGACTGAGGGGTACTCAGACTGTGAGCTCCCTACCTGCCAGCCCTCCCTGATGCTGCTTGCCTGGTGACTCCGGCAGAGTGGGGCAAACCCCGAGGCAGAGAGACATTGATCCAGCTTGGGCACCCCATGGGTGACTTGAGACCAGCATTCTTCTCCCTGGCAGGGTCAGAGATTGATCTCCAGGGCCCGGGGGACAGGCCTGAAGGCCAAATCCTGTATACCCAGGTCTCAATCTCATTGCTGGGGGGGCACAGAAGGGATATTTGTGAACTAGTCTATTGAGGCATGTGTACCTTCAGGGGCATATCAGAGTGGGTCCTACCTGCAGCGTGCTCAAGGGGCAATCCTACTCCCAAGGGAGGGCTTTGCTCCCAGCTCAGGCTGTGATCCCAGGCAGGGAACCTCCCGGCTCACATCACAGTCAGGAGAGATCCACTGGCTTGAGGTCCTGACTGTCAGCAGAGGTCTGAGAGAAACCATGGAACAGGGGAGGGTGGAAGGGAGTGAGGCCTGCTCCAGACTGCAGGTCTCAGACAGCCCCACCTCCACACGCAGATTTTTTGGCTGAGTGGGGCCATTTCAGCCCATCCCTGACAGCTTTTCCCAGAAGCAGAGAACAGACCTTCAACCCCTGCTAACAGCATTTGTGGAACTTGAGGACAGGTTTACCCAACGAAGCCCACCCAGACTCACTCCCCCACATCCCCTGCTGAGGTGGAGAATAAGGACACACCTGGATGTCCCAGGGCCCCACCCACCACATGAGGCACTAGAGTGCCTATCCAGAGGGATGAGAGCTGATTACAGGACCCAAAAACAACATTGCAGCTTGCTCCTCTCAGCAAATGGCACCTACTGACAGGGAGGTCAATTTGCATGAACTTTTACTGCATTTAGTGACTCATCATAGAAGGTGTGGTCCAATCTCACCCACGAGCCCTACCTACTGGCTCAGAGACTAAACTGGGTATCTCATTATCTAAACAAAAATCCAAAGGTAAGAAGCAACAGCTGCTCCAGATGAGAAAAAATCAGCAAAAGAACTCTGGAAGTATGAAGAATCAAACCAAAAGGACACCGCCAAAGGGGAACGTGGGCTCTCTAGCAATGGATGTCAACTAAATTCAGAACACTGAAATGACAGAAGAAGAATTTGAACATGGATTGTAAGAAAACTCAATGATATGAAAGAGAAAATGGATACCGAACACAAAGAAATCACCAAAAAAAAAAAAAAATCAAGGACTTGGAAGAAAAATTCACTAAAGAAATTGAAATATTAAATAAAAATCAAACAGAACTTCTGGAAATGAAGAATTTATTCAAGGAATTACAAAATACAGCAGAAAGCCTCAAGAATAGGGTAGATCAAACAGAAGAAAGAATCTCAGGGATTGAAGATAACACCTTTCAATTAAACTAGTCAGTCACAGAGACAGAACAGAGAAATAAAAGAGCAAAGCCTACAAGAAATGTGGGATTATGTGAAGAGGCCTAACGTGAGAATTATAGGCATCCCTGGGGGTGAAAAAGAAAATACACAAGAGTCGGATAAACTATTTGAGGATATTATGGAGGAAAATTTCCCTGGCCTTGCTAGAAATCTAGACATCCAGGTACAAGAAGCTCAAAGGACTCCTGGGAGATTCATTGCAAACAGGAAGACACCATGACACGCAGTCATCAGACTGGCCAAAATAACCACGAAAGAGGCCCTCGTATGAGCTGTAAGGTGAAAGAAGCAGGTAACCTACAAAGGAAAACCCATCAGACTAACTTCGGAATTCTCAACTGAGACCTTACAAGCCAGAAGAGACTGGGGTCCCATTCTCACTCTTCTCAAACAGAATATGCCCAGCCTACAATCTTGTACCCTTCAAAACCAAGTTTCTTATACAAAGGAGAAATAAAGACCTTCTCAGACAAGGAAAGACTGAGGGAATTCCTCAAGAGAAGACCTGCCCTCCAGGAAGTACTCAGAACAGTGTTACACACAGATCAGCACAATAAATACTCACCAGTATAAAATCATCCAAAAGCTAAAGGTCAAAGGCCAGATACCACAATGGCTCAAGAGAGAAAATAAAGCAACAAAGTTCAACTCAACAGGATGAACAGAAATCCGCCCCACTTATCAATTCTCTCAATAAATGTGAATGTCTTGAACTGCCCACTAAAGAGACATAGGCTGGCCAAATGGATAAATATACACAAGCCAAGTATCTGCTGTCTTCAGGAAACACATCAAACTCATAAGGATACATTCAGACTCAAGGTGAAGGGATGGAAAACAATATTCCACACAAATGGAAGCCAAGAGAAAGCTGGCATTGCAGTTCTGATTTCAGATAACTTAGCCTTCAAATCAACAAAAGTAATGAAAGACAAAGATGGTCACTATATAATGGTGAAGGGTACAATTCAACAAGAAGACATAACAATTCTAAATATTTATGCACCTAACTAAGGTACGTCCAGATTAGTAAAGCAAATCCTACTTGATCTAAACAAAATGATAGATAGCAGCACCATAATAGCCAGGGACTTCAACACCCCTCTCACAAAACAAGACAGATCCTCCAAACAGAAAATAAACAAAGAAACAATGGACTTAAACAGAACTCTGGAACAAACGGGCCTGACTGACATTTACAGAATATTCTACCCAAAAACCACTGATTATATGTTTTTCTCATCAGCTCATGGGACATTTTCTAAGATTGACCATATCCTAGGCCACAAAGCATGTCTCAACAAATTGAACAGAAACTTTTCAAAAGAAGACAGACTAATGGCCAACGAACATGTGAAAAAATGCCCAACATCTCTAATCATCAGGGAAATGCAAATCAAAACCACAATGAGATATCACTTAACTCCAGTAACAATGGCTTTTATCAAAACATCCCAAAACAATAAATGTTGGCATGGATGTGGAGAGATAGGAACACTCATACACTATTGGTGGGACTGCAAACTAGTACAACCTCTGTGGAAAATAATATGGAGATACCTCAAAGAGCTAAAAGTAGAACTACCATTTCATCCAGCAGTCCCCTTACTGGTCATCTACCCAAAGGAAAAAAAAAAAGACATTCTATAAAAAAGACATCTGTGCTAGAATGTTTATAGTAGCACAATTCACAATTGCAAAGATGTGGAAGCAACCCAAGTACCCATCAATATATGAGTGGATTAATCAAATGTAGTATATGTATACCATGGAGTTCTACTCAGCCACAAAAAGTAATAGTGATCTAGCACCTCTTGTATTATCCTGGATAGAGCTGGAGCCCATTCTACTAAGGGAAGTATCACAAGAATGGAAACACAAGCACCACACATACTCACCATCAAATTGGTGTTAACCGATCAACACTTATGTACACATATAGTAGTAACATTCATCGGGTATCGGGCAGGTGGGAGTGGGGAGGAGGGGATGGGTATATTGACACCTAATGGGTGCGGTGCACACCGTCTGGAGGATGGACATGATTGAAGCTCTGAGTCAGGTGGGGCAAAGGCAATATACATAACCTAAACATTTGTACCCCCATAATGTGCTAAACTAAAAAGAAATAATAAAGTCCAGTTCTATCATTTGGAAAAAAAAAAACTAGGCAGTCAGATTGCAAAGTTAGTGTTCTTAACTGCTACTCTATGTGGCTGCTTTGTGAAAGTTTGAGATTTTGTGTTGTTCACCACTTGTGCCCTCAATGCCTAGGACAATGTCTGACAAATACTAAAAGCTCAATAAATACTTCTTAAGTAAATGAAAGAGATTTGTTCATCATACATTATATGAATGTATCCAAATATCACATGTACCTCCAAAATATGTACACTTATTATGTATCAGTTAAAATTTTAAAAAAGCAAAAATAAGAACTAATGAGAGGAAAGAAAGGAAGGCAGGAAAATTGGAGGACACTGGGTTTTATTTTCATGTAATTCACAATCTGGACTCCAGGTCATATGCCTCCAAAAATAATAAAGAATATGGGAACTGCCAGACATGGTGGTTCATGCTTATAATCCTAGCACTTTAGGAGGCCAAGACAGAAGGATCACTTGAGGCTAAGAGTTTACGACCAGCCTGGGCAACATAGCAAGACCCTATCTCTACCAAAAATAGAAAAAATCAGCCAGGCATAGTAGTATGTGCCTGTAGTCCCAGCTATTTGGGAGGCCGAAGCAGGAGGATTGCTTGAGCCCAGGAGTCTGAGGTTGCAGTAAGCTACCCCACTGTACTCTAGCTGGGGCAACAGAGTGAGAGTTTGTCATAAATTAATTAATTAATTAATCTACGATATTGTGGATCTAGATCCCATAGACAAGGTTCTGAGAGCTTTCTCCACTGAGGTTGCACTGGTGTTAGCCAAGAATGTTTGTTAAACAAACAAGATGAAGATTCCCTAATAAGACTCATTTTAGGAAACAGAGTTTACAAGAGCCATTTCTATATAGACCTCAGCAATGAAAGTTACCCTCCCAATGTGATCTCTGAGACAACTTTCAGGAGGTGAGCATAGACTCTGGTAGGCTAGGATCACCAATTAAACCGAAAATGTAAGGATACTCCTATCCCTTCCATCTCTCTTGCTCTGCATCAAACAGAAAGATTTCATCCAGAGTCAATGCAGTGACAGCCACAAACAGGGAAGTAACAGAAACTTCAGATTCCCAGAGCTGGGAAATTGGAGGAAATAGAGGCCTGTCATTGTCTCAGCTCCCAAACTGACCTTCAGTGAGCCAGGGACATCTAATTCCTGGTTTTAAAAGAAAGGAATAAATGCTCTGAGAAGAGAGAAGAGAGAGAGTGTATTTTGTCAAATACAAAAAAGAAATCTTGTTTTTCATTCAGGGTTCAGATTATCAAAATTTTCAAAAAAATACTACTGTTTTTCAAAAACACATTCATAACATTTGTATAAGATCCAACTGCACATTTAAACCTCTTGTGCGCTCAGGGTTCTCCTAGTGGTCTGAGTTACCTCGGCCCCAAGGCTGAAAAAGCTCTTTCTATAATGTTAGTGGCTTCACCCTAATGAAGCACTTTCCCTAGATTTGCAGATAAGATAGCTCCTTATTCCACATCCCCTTGAATTTTGGCCACTTTATTCCCTCTCCATCTAGGAGGAGTTTATAAGATTCTTAAAAGTTACATTCCTCTGAAATTTCATGTGTAAAATATGAGCATTAAACAAAGATACTGATTACACAAGCCACATGCCATGTCCTTTACAGTTATATAAATCTTAATACAATATGACACCTTTCATTATCTTGAGGAGACAAACATATAACTCTCACAATGTGTAGTTCCTATAGCAAGTTGGCTACAGTACCGGATACAGCAAACAAGCAGAACTCAGTAGGACTTTACTGGGGTTAAAACTGGTCTAACCCTACTTGAAATCTTAGCAATGGACAGGTATAGGATCTCACAAGAAACAAAAAATTCAGTAGGTGAAATAGCATCCTCTATCACATATAATAGGAGCTTTAACAAGTGTTCCCATGTTGACAAAATTTGAACGTGCCTATTTTTCTAAGAAGAATGGTGGGTGCCTATATACTCCAAAACAGTCTGTACTTCAAACATTCCATTCCATTGTCTCCTTAAGTACACTGAAATTTGTCAGACCATGTGTCCTGACTTGCAATTGGAAAATATGGTCACCACATTGACAGAGAGTTTGAACTATGCTAGGCAGCTGTTACACAAGCTCTGAAGAAAGATGAGAGCAGAATAACAACATGCTACAAATTTGCCACTCAAGAAGCTGATAAAATGCTAAAGGGACTGGGGTTTTTCCCACAACTGCAAATATGCAAATCATGCTCAGCACAATAAAGATGTTAGATATATCTTCTCTGTATAAACCAACTCCCAACAAAAGGAGGACATTCACCTTACTCAGAAGGAAGAGAAGTCCATGAGTTATTCAACTTCAGGCTCTATGACTATAAGTATTTCTCCTCTGTCAAGCTCCTAATTCTGTTTCAGCATGGCTCTGGCACAAGGTTAATCAAGACGGGGATACCTCAGTATTCAGTATTTGGAAAGCCAAATCATTTGGAAATGATATGAAGCAGAGCTTAGCTGTTTCTTCATATAAAACATCTGTATAACAAACAAGGCTGCTTTTTCATCAAAAGATGTTATACTGGTTCATGTCAGTGTTTCTTACAGACCTAAAACAACTGGTAAAATAAGAGCTATGTAGCAGAGTGGCTATGATCTGAAATAAAAACTAAACAAGATTTATCAATAATACAAGAGGTGAGGGGAACAAGAAGGGAAGAATGCAGTAGAAACAAGAAGAGTCAAGAAAAAAAGTAAGAGTCATAAACAGAAAGGAAATTCTGTAAATGTAAATAATAATTGGAAATCAAAATTTTAGAGGATTGCTGATCTATACTCAAGAACCCTGTTCTACTTTGAAATCTAAATGATCAAGTAGGGATAAAAAGAAAAAAACCCTACAAGGGAGATTTTTAAAAAGGTGAATAATAATGCCAATAATAATAATAATGACAATGCCTTTCATGATCACCTATATACCCTTCCTACAATTCTTAATTCCATATGCTTTCTTAGTTCACCAAGGAAAACATCTCCAACCCACCCGTGGAACCTAGCCCTATTCCTGGCACTATGCCCCATGAATGTGGCTACACTGTATTCTCAAATATGTGACATTCAATACATACCTCAGGCTTTTCCAAAAAGATACATGAGAAAGCTTAAAGGGGTGATATTAGCAACTTCTGTCATACTTTGAAACACCCTCTCTCCTTCCAGTTGAACTTATTTACTGACTCTGAAGTATTCACACCGGTCTCTGCATTCTGTAGAAGTAATGAAGTTATTCCCAAGGGTGACCATTTTGAACAAATTCCTCAAGTCCAAAACAACCAAAATATCCTATACACACATCTCACACTCCAATTAAATGTTCTAGTTCAGTGATAGAAAGTTCAGCTCACTTAAACCTAAGACTCTCCAAGGCCTTTGATTCATGAGTTAGGAGGGACACTCCACACCACAGACAAAGCAGTGACCATGGTGATCTTGAAGTTCAAGAGTCCTCCATCTGTGACATCATTAGAGCTGTTTTGTTTGTTAATGAGCACCTATAGACTAGTAATATATTCAAGAAGGTTTGAGCACCTGTAACCCTTTTGGGCCCAGGTGCAGTAGAATGAGTACGTACTGAGGGTCAGATGGGTCCAGGTTCATATCCCAGTTCTGTAACTTCTTGTGATCTGGTCAGGTTATTCAACCTCTCTGAGACTCAATTTTTCTCATTTATAAAATGTAGTCAAGGAAGATAATAATAGCCATATATCCCTGAATGGATATAATATATGTAAAACACATGGCACTATCGCTGGCACATAGCCAGAATCAGTGGCCATTCCAGAAATTTTATAAATTTGCTGAAATATTAATAAGAATCTGGTTTGAAGGGGCTGGTGAGGATAATTGATATATTTAAAGCTGAGGTCGCCTGCTGTTTGACTTGATTAGATTTACATTTAGGATAGCTTGTGGTGTCATCGAGATTAAAGCCACCCAATAGCCCAGGCAATTCCATGCCCCCGCCACTGGTAGAGACTCAATAAGTGTAGTTCTTATCAAAGCCCATACCATTGTAAAGGTCAGATATTCAGTTATTTCAAGGTTAGGGTCTCTTTAGGAACTAACACCAGCATAATCTTCTTTAATCCTGACGGTTCCACTTTCTTTAAAAACAAAATCCAGAAGAATTTTCTTACTTGGTTTTATCTAGCTGAGAACAACCCATTGGGGCACATTCAGGAATAAACCAGTCTATTACCGTAAAGTAACTGAGTGGATATTACACAATCACATGTGCAGCATATATGTTCAGGTCCATAAATTCAAGCTATTTTTTCTTTTGTAAATGATAAACAGAATTAGCAGCTCTCTCAAGCCTTCTGCATAAAACATAGAAGAGCTAAATTGATCTGAACCCAGAATGCTTGGAAACAATTAACGACAAGAACTGCAAAGCCTTATGAACCTACTGTTCACCTCGACCTGTATCTAGCAAATTTGTGAGACTCAATCCTGGGGTTCTGCATGGTTCTTGCTTCCTTGACTGCTACCAACTAACAGAATATGGGAGGCTATTCTTGGCATGTAGAGAATAATTCCATTTCACTTTGATCCTTAATCTAAGCTTTGCTAATTTTATATGTTATCCCATTCAATGAACATTTACTAAGCAATGTAATATAATGAATGTGGGGTTTGGAGTATAACAAACCCAGGTTCAAGTCCACTCTGACACATACCAACTGATACATACCAACTAGAAGAGAAAGGACAAGCTGTGGTAATGAAACCAAATAAAAAAATTAGGCATGTATGTGCCTCAATTTCATCATTTAAAATGACACAAGGCCAGGTGCAGTGGCTCACATCTGTAATCATAACACTTTGGGAGGCCGAGGTGGGAGCATCACTTGAGGCCAGGAGTTCAAGGTTATGGTGAGCTATGATTTTGCCATCCGCTGCACTCCAGTCTGGGCAACAGAGCCAGACCGTCTCATTCATTCATACATTCATACATACATACGTACGTACATATACAAATACAACTGCTTCAAAGAGTTTTCATTTGGTACAACACCCAACATAGAATAAACACTCAAAAAATAAAAATAGATAAATTTATAGAGTGTCAAGTATGTGTCAGGCACTGTTCTAAGTGTTTTATATGCAAAAAAATGATATTTGATGTGCAGATGACAGATAATTATTTAGACTCTATAATAATAAAATAATAGCTAACACTTAGAATTCTTAGTGCCCTGCACTATTCTAAAAACATGTGTTGACTTTTTCAATCCTCACAACAACCTTATAAGGTGTGGCTACTATTATCCCCATTTTACAGCTTAGTAAATTGAGGCTCAGAAAGTTAAGTAAACTAGCCCATGATTATGCAACTGGAAAGTGGTGTAGCTGGACTCAAAACCAGATAATCTGACTTCAGAGCCCATGAGAGCTTCTAAGCACCTGCTCTCCTACCTTGAGTTATACCCCAGCCCCTTCAGCCTTCATTCAAAGCTGCCCCATTGAAGCATGGAATGGCAGAGCCATAATGCAGCCTAGGCTATAACAACAGATACCATTTATTATCTCTTCTTATGTGCCAGATACTGTACTGTGGTGTTTTACATGTATCAAATCCTCACATCAATAACACGAAGTAGTTACTATTAAGATTGTTTATAGATTATAATAATAAGGTTGCCCAAACTCTCATAGCTGTTTCTCACTCTCTGTAAACCCAAGTTCCTCTGACTCTGAGCTACATGTTCTCTGTAATTCTTCATGCTGATTCTTCACTGCCCCATTCCCTCTCTCATTCCTCACCTCCAAAATGGATCATTAACTAGAAGAGAACGGACATTTTAAAAATTTCTGTCTTAGTATAGTTTCTGCATAAGAAATTTCTAGCCACTGCATACAAAAATATAATGGTATCTTGTCTTTATCTAAAAATATGCTTTTCATTGCTTTGTTTTAACCAGGAGCGGCACTCAGCTATCAGAACACGTTCTACCCCAAGAATCTTGAAAAGTTCTTTACATACTTCGTAATCAAGGTACTTTCTTAGCCTCCAATCAAGAATTGTCACTTCTCCATTTTCAGCCCCATAAATTATGACCTGATAAACCTGCTCCATGCTTGTGCAGACTATATTCACCTTCTTTTCCGGACAGACAGAACGGGGGCTCCAAAGCATAAGAGATGTGGGTATGGTGTATGTAGTGGTTGGTGGGCGGGGGGTCTTTATATTTCTGAGGACTAAAAGTTCTTTGAAATATGGAAAGAAACTAGAAAAAAATCTCTTTGGGCAGTAATTCACCCAACTGGCTAAAAATAGTCCAGGGCAGTTAGATAGCCTAGATGCCAAGCCTTAAAAAGCATTGGACTTTAGGAGGTATTGAAATCAAATAAAGTCTTTCTGAATCCAACAGAAAAAGAAACTATACATTTTATATATTAATAAGTATAGTTCATCTAATGGATGTTTTCATCTCCAGAATCTGAAAACACAATGCCAAAAATTTTCAAAGGAATTTTGTTGTCCCCAGCTGTCATCATTATGGTACTGAAGCAAATGCAAGACCAAACCTCAGGAATTCTGAGTGTTAATCCAGGCCTTATTGCTGACTCACCAAATGGCCATGGGAAGTAGTGTAAGATCCTTGCTGCAGAGTTTGTCAGGGTTAGAAATGGTCAGAACATAGGTGAGATTAGTAGGTGAAACTTTCCTGTTCTCATGCTAAGGAAAAGCAGACAAAAGATAACTAGACCAAATGAGTCCAGCGTAAAGTCCAAAGTGAGGCCCTTCCCTGTATACTACAAAAGGACCTCTTCTCCTTATTTCTGCTAGCAGGAAAAGTGGGCTTGGTTAATCAAGAACATGAGTCTTGGGCAAGCAGTTTAAAGAAGGAGAATGTATGTTATTTTTCTTCTTTGGTGAGAGGGAGTTTAACAAAGAATAGAAGGTAGATGCCTAATTCTTATAGGTAATACAGTATATTTAGTGTTCCAGAAACATCTATAGACACCCATAACAAATATAAACTATAAAGGCTCTGAGAAGAGGCAATGGGCCCCACAGAACCCATTCCAACTCATGCTTTTCTTCAAAATATCTGCCCTCCTATTCAGAACTTGTTGAATGAGTGAACAAATAATAAGGTTATCCTACTTAACCTACTTAGAAAAGGGACTTTACAAGACAAAGGAGTGACTGACAAGTCTTTAGAAACTCACAAATGCTCCTAAATTGGGGGGAAGAAAATAGTTCTGGATTATTAAGGGAGATACTGCTAACAAGAACTTGCCTTAGAATCAGAAGATGTAGGTGTGAGTCTTGGCTTTGCCAACTTACTCAGTAATTGAGCACATCACAATCCTTTGTAGTTGCAGTTTACTGATGAGCAAAAATGGGAATACCTGCACCATCTATTTCATATTACTATTGCTCATTCATTCACTCATTCCTTGAACTAATAATGATCAAATGATGACCATGTTCCAAATACTACACTAGGCACTGGGGCAGAAACAGAGGAATAAAACAAGCCCTAGGCTTCTTTCCTCATGCAGCCTTTGAAACACATATATAAATAGAAACAGTATCATGATGCTGACATTTGATCTTCCTTGATAAAATAGCTCCCATTTACTGAGCACTATTTTGTAGCAAGTCCTATGCTAGGAACTCTTCATAATTACAACATCTCTTAAGAATTGGCATTATCATATTCATTTTGCATATGAGATAACTATAGCTCTGAGACGTTGAGTAACTTGCTCAAGATCAAACACCTTGTTAGTGACAGAGCTGGGATTTCAACCCAGGACTGTCTGTACTCTCTGTATTTTTTCCACCCTATCACACTGCCCATGTGTGATGTGGCTATCAGCCAAATGGCTCTCTGTTTTTCTAATCAGGTATACAAATGACTAACAAATGTTATTTCTTGCCCAATCTAGCTTCTGAAAAAGACAACATATCTTTATTAACTCAGCCTTATTACAATGCAATCTGTCTGAATTGTCCCCTAAAAATGAAGGTTGAAAGTGAAGATGACTAAAATAATCCTAGGAAAAAGAAAAAAAAAAAAAAAAAACAAGGCACATCAGCCTATTCAGGGCTGGATGACACGTACAGCATTTATTACCAACAGAGAGAGACTTGATGTGCATGGTCTCTGGGAATCAGTGTCAGGCCAATTACGGATCGAAGGGACAAATGTGCTTCCATTTTTCCTTCAGGGATTATCACGATCATTTAGCATCACTGGTGATGGGGCAGTCGGTCATAATGCAGCATGAGCAGCAGTTTTCTGGGTCGCTTGTGTTGATGCAGGTCACTGGACAAAGAAACCTTAAAATTCTCCCCTGCCCAAGTCACAGTTGCTACAATGAGGTCCAAGCTTAAGCATTAACTCTTCATTGATCTAAATTCAAACAGCAGTAATATTTCTGCTGCAATAACTATGTAGCTAAAGGAACCAGATACTGTGTAAATGATTAAGAGACTGTGCTCATTGACTCAATTAATTGTAGAAGGTCGGGGATGAAAGGAAACTTAGAGAACATCTGACCTAACTCTCACTTTACAGATGAGAAAACTGGAGCTCAGGAAAGGGAAGTGACTTCCTCATGGTCACACAACCATTACATACTACACACTGCAAAAGAAACAAAAATCAAGGTGGGGGAAGTGATGAGGTAAGGAGGTGAACTAAATTCTTTATCCCTCTCTGTCAAAAATTGGAAAAAAAAAAAAAGAGGTACCTGAAAGTTATTTTGTGTTATACATATAACCAGCAGAAGAACTGAAAACAAAATCAGTCCTGATATGGCCACAAACTATATGTGTGCCCTTGTGTAAACTCCCTGGACCCCAGTTTGGTGATCTATAAAATGGGGATGCTGCCAGTGCGCAGCTCACTTCCTAAGATTCTTATGAGAAACAAACGAGATGGTAGATACAGGAAATGTTGATAGTTCTCAGCCAAAACTAAGGATGTTTTCTAGCAATTTTCTCCAGTTCATTTACGTAATAGGGCTCCCATAACAGCCCCCAATACCTACACTGGCTTCCTTCCCCAGGATGTCACCTGCTACTATGGTCTATCCTTTCTAACCTCTTACTAGGAAAATTTAAATCATTGAGGTATAAATACAATTAGAAAATATCTAACAAATGGTCTCTCTTTCCCTTTCTCCTTCTCTACCCTCTCTATTCAGTCAAGATCTACCTCTGTTACTGGGCTTTCACTTTGGAGTTTGAGATTCCTTATTCTAGAATTTACTCACTATAAAAGGAAAAAAAGTCAACCCTGGTTTCCCTCCCTTTACCAAAGATATGCTGAGTAGGGTATCAAGCTGTATAGGAAGACAAATACCCTTGACTGTAAAGGGTTTTAATGCCAAGTTGGCAGAGCATCAGAGGCTGGTTGGGTAGTCATCTCAGGAATATGTTGGGACACTAAGAAACAGTAGAAAAACATCATATGTGCCCTCTTTCCAGTATTTATTATTCATGAGTCTGAAAGGAAACTGCTGATCTACCATTCTAATCTGAAGATATGTTATATGTACACACATGCAGGCAAACACACACAACATAAGCACATAAGCATACACTCTCCCCAGCTTGGTGGGAAAAAATTGTCTAGCTCACTGAGAGGATTTTTGCATTAACAGATTGTGTAGTCCCACTAAGCAGAAAATCAAAATGACATTTTTTAGAGAAATGCACACTTGTTTCAATTTTCCTGTCTAAATTATCCAGAGCCCTTACAGTCTTGATATGGTTCACTTAAAGATCATTACTCATGTTACTGAGTGGGCTGCAGAGTGATCATGCCTACGCAAGGTATTCTTTCGGGTGTTGGAAAATGACAGGAGTTAGCTATAGTATTGAATGTGCTGAAATTAACTCAAACTTGCAAAGTTCCATCAGCACCATATAAGGAAAGATATTTATCCTGCAACTGAAGTCAGGGAGGGGGAGGCAGAGGGATGGAGGCATTAAGTGATTTATAATTAAAAATGTTCACATCAGCAGACAGGCTAAAGGTCCCACAGGATGTTACTAACAATTAGCAATACAGCCATTCAAAGCTGTTTTTAACATAAACCACTAATGCAAAATTAGAGAAGTTTACTGAAAAATACAGTCTGTCAATTTCTTCCAACTTTATTTTATTTGGCACATAAAGACTACATGCCATGTGCCATTTATAACTAAGATCAAATGAGCATCATTTTAAAAGAAACTGAAGAAATGATTGCCTGAACATGGAGGAGGAAATTATTATTTTTTAAAAAGTGAAGCAAATCCCAATTAAAAGCTTCTTATGCCTTATAATACTCCCCAAGAAGTATCTCAGGTCTTAATTAACTTTCCTCCTTATCTCTGGTAAAACAGGCCCATAAAGTTTTCTGTCTCATTTCCACAAAGGCTTTTGAAAAACATGTGATCACCCACCTGGAAGATGTGTAAGCTCATTTCCATCCTATTTGAGACTTATTGCTGGCAATGTGTGTACATTTGTACATTTTGACCAATAATTATGGAAAATTATTGGAGATGCTGTTAGGAAAATTGATTCCATTAAATTAGGAAGGAACATTCTTCCAATATTTCTGTAGTAAGAGTTCTAGTATCATAATAAACATGATTTACAAAATGAATTTCAAGCCATTTTAATAGAAATTATTCTTTAAACTAGAATGATATACTCTCTCATTCAATATTTGATTCTGTTCCATTGTGTTCTTAAAAACACAACCAGAAGTTCATTGAAATTTATAAAAATATTTGATGCACATAAAGGATCAGTTTTTGAAGAGTGCCCTAAATAAAGGTATCTGCACACATCCTGGGTTTCTTATCACTCTTCATTAGTCAATTCCAACTTTTTGATATTTTGGTGAATGCATTCTTCACCAAACTCAAAAAAGTATGGTATTACTAATACTAATAAGACTTTGTTGCCAATCTTTCCACATTTAACATTAGCTCCAGTTGAAATGCACATTTTAAAGTGTGACTCATTCATTGCTCTGAAATGATTTGCACCCCACTCCCACCATTTCACAGAGCTCTTGTTTGATTTTGGAGCTAAAATCCAAAAGGAGGTCAATTGGCCTGAATGCCCTCTTGCTCTGAAAGCAAACTAGGCTTCCCATAGGAAGGACATTTGGATAATAGATCATCAAGTGACTTCTTTTTATTATGCAGGAAGTTTTTCTGCTGTTATTATAGTTTTTATGTATATTCCAAGAATATCTACAGGAGAAAAAAAGAAAGAATGAAGATGAGTTTGTAAAGCTCCCCTCTCACATTCTGTATGATCTTACCAACCTACCTCCCAGTGATGTAACTGCTCCTTTGTCACACAGCAAACTTAGAGCATGCCCCAGGCTGGTAGAACTCAGATGCTTCTCTGTGGTCTCATTTTGGCTGTGTAGCTGCCCCAACCCACAGATAATATGAACCTTGATCATTGGTATGAAATGTAATACAGGAAGCAATAATGAATATGCTTCCTGCAGAATTCAGAGTTGTGATTTCTATAACATTTAACTATGGGGAGGCCTTCTTCAAATATTTCAGTCCCACTTTGCAGTAAGTCTACATCCATTTTAAATAGGTCACCCTCAAGTTGAATTTTGAAGGGGAAAAAAAAAATAGGTCACCCAATACATAGCTACATCAAGGCAGTCCCATAGCTTCAAATTGTACAATTTGGCTAATGTTTATATAATCTTAAAGTAATCCTTTTTTAAATAGAGGGGGAAAATTATAAAGATCTACACCAAAGCTTGACCATCCCAAGATCTATGGTTTAAATTGAAACCTAGGAAGAGCCATTTACTTAAAAACCAAAAGCTAGATTTTAATGGGCATACATTTGAAGCTAAGCACAGTCTAACTAAACTATTCCGCCACTGAGGGCATCATTGAGTAAACCCTTCCACTTCCCATTCCTTTGAACACATTTTGATTTTCCCTGTCATACATCCTACTCTACCCATTGGTTTTCTGATGCTGGCTAGAATTTCTAGTAGCCCTTGTCTATGTTTACACCTAAATTCTTACTCTTCGGGTATCAGTAGTCACCACTATTGTCACCATTCTTCTTTTCTTTCCTTCAACAAATATTTACTGAGTGAATACTATGTGCTTATCGCTGTTAAAGAAGCTATTAATATAACATTGAACGAAGCAGAAGAAAATCCTGCCCTCACTGGGCTTATAGTCTAGTGGTGGGAGACAACAAATGAGTAAACAAATATTTAGTCTCTGGTGGTGTTAAGTACTAAGGAGAAAAAAAAGGCAGAAGTAGTTAGAAAGCTGAGGGTGCTATTTTGGATAAGGTATTTAAGGAAGGCCTCTCGGGTGATGTTGGAACAGAGGCTTGAGTGAAGGGAAGAGCAGGCCATCTAATGGAAGAATATTCCACGCAGCTGGAAGATAACATTTTTCTAGAACCATACTGCACAACTTCAGGGGGTTAGGCTAGGGCTAAGGCTGTAGCTGTGCAATTTGGAGATGAGAGGAGTTCACCGTAGCATAACCTTGCCTTCTGAGCTCCTACCTCTGAGGCCTTTGCCATCATATGCTCATTGAAATCTCTTTGAAAGAGATTTGTTTAGCAAAATCAGCAGGCTTATAACAAACACAGTAAGTATCCCAAGAATGGAAAGACAAGCACCACATGTACTCACCATCAAATTGGTATTAACTGATCAACACATAAGTGCACATATAAGAATAACATTTACTGGATGTTGGGCAGGGGGGAGGGGGGAGGAGGGGACGGGCACATACACAAACAATGAGTGCGATGCGCACCACCAGGGGTATGGACACGCTTGAAGCTCGGACTTGGTGGGGGAGGGGGGAGCAAGGGCAACATACTTAACCAAAACATCTGTACCCCCCTAATATGTTGAAATTAAAAAAAGTAAGAAAGATCACAAATTAACAACCTAATATCACATCTCAAGGAACTAGAAAAGGAAGAGCAAACCAAACCCAAACCCAGCATAAGAAAACAAATAACAAAGGTCAGAACAGAACTAAATGAAATGGAAATAAAAAATAATAATAGAAAAAGTCAGTGAAACAAAAAGCTGGTTCTCTGAAAAGATAAACAAAATTAATAGACCTATTGCTAGATTAACCAGGAATAGGAAAGACCCAAATAAGCTCAATCAGAAATAAAAAAGGAGACAATACAACTGATACCACAGAAATACAAAACATTATCCATGAATACTACAAAAATGTCTATGCACATAAACTAGAAGACATAGAGGAAATGGACAAATTCCAGGAAACACAAAACCTTCCAAGACTCAATCAGGAAGAATTAGAACTCCTAAACAGACTAATAATGAGCAGTAAGATTGAAGTGGTAATAAAAGAATCTTCCAACAAAAAAAGCACCAGTCCAGAGGTATTCACAGCTGAATTCTACTACACTTACAAAGAAGAGCTGGTACACATACTGAAGAAATTATTCCATAACATCAACAAGGAGGGAATTCTCCCCAACTCATTCTACAAACCCAGTATCATCATGATACCAAAGCCAGGAAAGGACACAACAACAACAACAACAAATAAAATACAGGCATATATCCCTTATGAATATAGATTCAGATCCTCACCAAATACTGGAAAACTGAATTCAATAACACATCAAAAAAATAATCCACCATGACCAAGTGGGCTTCATACAAGGGATGCAAGGTTGGTTCAACATACACAAATCAATAACTGCAACTCATCACATAAACAGAAGCAAAAACAAAGACCACATGATCCTCTCAATAGATGCAGAAAAAGAATTTGACAAAATCCAGCACCCTTTCCTGATAAAAACCCTCAACAAACTAGGCGTAAAAGGAACATTTCTCAAAATTATAAAAGCCATATATGACAAACTTACAGCCAACATCACACTGAATGGGGAAAAGTTGAAAGAATTCCCACTAAGAACTAGAATAAGATAAGGGTGCCCACTGTCACCACTTCTATTTAACATAGTACTGGAAGTCCTAGAAAGGGCAATCAGGCAAAAGAAATAAACAAAGTGTATCCAAATCAGGAAAGATAAGGTCAAACTATCACTTTTCACTGATGATATGATCATATATCTATACAACCTCAAAGACTCCACCAGGACACTCCTGGAATTGATAAATAAGTTCAGCAAAGTCTCAGGATATAAAATCAATGTACACAGATCAGAGTATTTCTACATACAAATAACAGTCAAGCTGAGAGTCAAATCAAAGACTCAAGCTACAAAGAAAATAAAATACCTAGGAATGTACTTAACCAAGAAGGTGAAAGAGCTCTACAAGGAGAACTATGAAACACTGAGGAAAAAAATTATGGATGACACAAACAACTGGAGAAACACATCCTGTTCATGGATTGGTAGAATCAACATTGTTAAAATGTCCATACTACTCAAAGTGATTTATAGATTCAATGCAATCCCCATCAAAATATCAACAACATATTTTACAAATCTAGAAAAAACAAATTCTACTCTTCATTTGGAACCAGAAAAGAGCCCAAATAGCCAAAGCAATCCAGAGCAAAAAGAACAAAAGTAGAGGCATCACATTACCCAGACTTTGAACTATACTAAAAGGCTATAGTAACCAAAATAGCATGTTATTGGTACAAAAATAGAGACATAGACCAATGGAACAGAACGCAGCACCCAGATATAAAACCCTATACCAGCAGCCAACTGATCTTTGATAAAGCAGACAACAATGCACACTGCAGAAAAGACGTCCTATTCAATAAATGATGCTGGGAAAATTGGATAGCCATATGCAGAATGAAAGAGGAAGCCTACCTCTAACCACTCATAAAACTTAATTTGAAGATGGATAAAAGAGTTAAATGTAAGGCATGAAACTATAAGAATTCTATAAGAAAATGTAGGAAAAACTGTTTTAGACATCAGTCTAGGAAAAGAATTTATGAAAAAGACCCCAATGGCAATTACGACAGCAACAAAAATAAATAAATGGGACTTGATTAAATTAAAAAAGCTTCTGCACAGCTAGGGAAATAATCAACAGAGCAAATAGACAACCTACAGAATTGGAGCAAATATTGGCTATCTATATATCCAATAAAGGGCTAATATTTTCAGAATCTACAAATAATTCAAACAACTCAGCAAGAAAAAAATAAATAATACCATTAAAAACTGGGCAAAATACATGAACAGAAGTTTTTCAAAAGAAGATAGACAAATTGCCAAAAAACATATGAAAAAATGTTCAACATCACTAATCAGGGATATTCAAATTAAAACCACAATAAGATATCACCTTACTTCTGTTAGAATGGCTTTTATTAAGAAGCCAAAAAACAATAGATACTGGCATAGATGCAGAGAAAAATGATTACTTGCTTATACACTGTTGGTGGGAATATAAATTAGTATAACCCCTATGGAAAACACTATGGAGAGTTCTCAAAGAACTTAAAGTAGACCTAACATTTGATTCAGAAATCCCACTACTGGGTATGTACCAAAAGTAAAAGAAGTCTTTTTATCAGAAAGACACCTGCACTTGAATGTTTATTGCAGCACAATTTACAATCACAAAGATGTGGAATCAACCCAAGTGCACATGCATTCATGAGTGGATTAACAAAATGTGGTATATGTATACCATGGAGTACTACTCAGAAATAAGAAAGGATGTATTAATGCCTTTGCAGCAATTTGGGAGAAACTGAAAATCATTATTGTAAACGAAGTATCTCAAGAATTAAAAAACAAACACCACATGTACTCTCTAATCAATTGGAACTAACTAATGGGCATAGAAGTACACAGAGGGAATTAAAAATCATAGGAAATAAAGTGGAGGAAGGGGCAAAAACCCACCTAATTGGTACAATAACACTATTCAGATGATGGGCACATTTATAGCCCTGACTGAAGCCATGTATCAAAAACATTTGTACCCCCTTAATATTTTGAAATTAAAAAATAAAAAACTATAGTGCCATTGGAAAATGTTTAAAAATGGTGAGAAAAATATATAACTATATATTATATATAATAAATATATAGGTACATGCCATATTCATGGCTTGACTGTACTTCTGTAAGATATGTTTTATATATTTATATATATATATATACACACACACACATATATACACATATATTTTACTATATTGTAAACAGTGATTGTCTCTGGCTAGTAGAATGGTAGAATTATGGGCAATTTATTGTAATTAATTTTCCTTTGTGTTTTTCTGTATATCTTAATTTTTCTGTGTGTATTATTTTCATAATAAGAATATGTGTTGCCTTAAATATTCAACTAATAAGGAGTTTTAAAAATTATTATATTCAAAACATTGAGATAGAAAGGGAACTTGTCCTAGAGAAAGGAGACTTGGGGCAAAGTTCCAATTCTCTTACTTACTATATACATGAGCATGAAAAAGTCACTTAACTTCTCTGGGCCTCAGGTTCCTCACCTATGGAAATAGAGATAGTGATCAAAATCTTGCTTCAATGGCTATTAGCTACATCGAACAAAATATTGAAGATGTTATCTGAGAACTTGTATTGGTTTAAGGCACAGGATCCTCTAACTATTGATACTTGACAACACAAATACCCATTCCAAGGTAATTTTTACAAAATCGTAGACACAGATAATTCAGTTCCTCTTCAGTACTAATCCTTAACTTTTCTGGTCACCCAAATCTGACAAAATTGTTTTCTCTATGTGTTTTCTATATGGAATTATTGGAGCACAGACATTTATCACTGAAAAGATTCTTAGAGTTCATCTTGTCCAATCTTATCTTTGTACAAATAAGAAAATTGAGGCCCAGAAAGGTAAAGTGACTAGGCATAGTCACATAGTTATTAATACTAAGAGATCTAGAAGCAGCACGCAAATTCCCTGGTTCTCTCCAGTACTGTTCATAGTACAGGAATCTTCTCTGTTCCATACTGTTTCACAGCCTCAATCCAACGTATTTGATTCTATTTTGAAAAGGATTTTTGCTTACAAAATTAACTCCCTAGGTATTATTCTTAAATAAGATATCTATGTTTCTTTATCTGATGTAGCCATGTATACATGAGAGGGGCCTATTGTAAATCTCTCATAATATTTCACATTGGCTGTTGAAAAAGTACCAACAGTTGGACTGTGTTCAATTAGGCATTCATTTTTCTGGGGCCATTTGAACAGAGTATAATAAAATCCCTCTTACCCTCATAAAAATTGTATTTGAATAAAAGATAAAAGAAAGGAGCAGGTGGCTTTGTAAATGTCAAAGACCATTAAAACCCACAAATGGGTTAAATTGCCAGAAAAAATTTAGCATGCCCAGAAACAACAAGGCATGGTGTATCCTATGAAGAATAATAGGAAGTACCTTATAGATATACAAAACTTGTCATCTCACTTGACACTTTCTTCCAAAGCCCTGGAAGCACTTAAGTCACAGATATTGTTTTCCCTAATGACATCATGCTGTGGGCAAATAATGAACTGAGTTTTCACCAAATGCTCTCTAAGGAGCTTGCAACATAACACACTCAATGGAGACTGTACTATAATGCCTAGATTCAACCTCCTATGAAGTTCCGGTGATATCATCTGAGAGACTTGGTAAAGGTGAAGAGGTCAGTGGAGTGTGAGAATGTTCTACAGCAAGACACTAATAAAAATTCTCACAGAAACAATTTCTTTTCTACGGATTCAGGACTAGATCAATCATTCAAGAGACTGACATTCTCCAACCACCTAACTAAATTACATTTTAGAAATGTTTCCTGCTGAGGCAGCACCTCTTTCTAGAAAGCCAAAGAAAAAAATGACCCTAGCCCGTATGGTACTTCCTGCCTGCTCCACTCACTGTCCAATAAGTCTTACGTGCCATCCAAAGACAATGGTCTCCTCTCCTGAGTCAAAAAATATCACTTGTCATTTCAGATGCTGATGCTAAATGTTATAATAATGCTGACCACAGTAATAATAGATCATGTTTATTGAACACTTTACTCTGTGCAAGGTAACTCCTACCATGTCATTTAATTCTAATAGCATCCTAAGGTAGATACTATTATATCTTACTTTTACCAGTAATGAAACTGAGGTTCGAAGGGGTGAAGCAATTTGCCTGAGGTTACAAACTAGTGAGGAGAAGTAAGAATTAGGTCCCAGCTAATACAACGGCACAGCAGCCTACCTTTTTTTTTCTTTTTTTTTTTTTTTAAGACAGAGTTTCTCTGTCACCCTGGGTAGAGTGCAGTGGTGTCATCATAGCTCACTGCAACCTGAAACTCCTGGGCTCAAGCAATCTTCTTGCATCAGCCTCCAAAGTAGCTGAGACTAAGACGCCCAGCTAATTTTTATATTTTTAGTGGAGACGGGGTCTCGCTCTTGCTCAGGCTGGTCTGGAACTCCTGAACTTAAGCAATCCTCCCACCTCCACCTCCCAGGTTGCTAGGATTACAGGTGTGAGCCACTGCATCCAGCTGCAGCCTACCTTCTTAACTGCCTGTGCTTGGCATTAGAGGTTAAAAGCTTCTATAACCTAAGAAGAAAGATGATAATTCACGCTTAGGAGAAAGAACATAAAACAAAGAGTGCTAATAAGATTCCACACACTGTCTCCAGAAAATCTCCCCCTCTGATGATTCTTGCAAATTGTACACTTCTCCTTTAATAGATTATCACACACACACACACACACACACACACACACAGGTACAACATTGTGAATGTACTAAATACTACTGAAAAGTACACTTCAAAATGGTTAATTTTATGTTATATGGATTTCACATAAAAAAACTATTTGAGGAAGATGTCATTTTTATTTATGGGAAACTCCCTGCCCCCCAAAAAAAATTTGAAATGTTTTTCCTGGCA
>NW_012149975.1:1581828-1600215 GCF_000956105.1 Propithecus coquereli | reverse complement strand
AGCAGAGAGAGATTCTTCTTGAAGTTAGTTATTTCCTGATAATATACGGAGAAGGACCATTACTGCCTCTGTAAAGCTATCTCCATTTTTCAGAACCTAGACTATCAGAATTAGAAAAGACTACAGAGGTCATTTTGGTAACCTCCTTCCCAAAACAGGAATCATCCCTATAGTGTCCTTGACATATCCAGCTTCTGTTTAACACTTCCAGTGACTTGGAACTCACTACTTAAAAGCCTGCCATTCTAACACGCTTGAAGCTCAGACTTGGGTGGGGAGGGTGGGAAGGGCAATATACGTAACCTAAACATCTGTACCCCCATAATATGCTGAAATAAAAAAAATAAAATAAAATAATAAAGCCTGCCATTCTGTTTGTAAATAGATCCAATTAGGAGAAAGTTTTTGCTTATGTTAAATTAAATCTGCTGCCCTGGTGCTTCTATATATTTTTCCTGCTTTAAACCTTCTAAAGCGGTTCTGTCCAATTCAGCAACCAGCAATCATAAATGGCTATTTGAATCTAAAGTCATTATTAAATAAAATTTCAAATTAAAAAAAAATTAATCTCAGTTCCTCAGATGAGACAGCCATATATCACATACTCCCTTGCTACTGAATGGTGTAACTGTAGAACATTTCCATCATCTCAAAAAGTTTTATTGGACAGCACTACTCATTAGCAAACCAGAATTATCTACTGCTTCTTTCACATGAAAAACTAACCAAATGTTTTCCCTCAGTCATTTCTCATCCGGAATAAATAGCCCAGGTGCCTTCAATTTTGGGGAATGGTGTACAGCTAGTCCCTGACTTACAATGGCTCGAGTTAAGATTTTTCGATTTTTACCGGGCGTGGTGGCTCATGCCTGTAATCCTAGCACTTGGGGAGGCCAAGGCAGGCGGATTGTTTGAGCTCAGGAGTTCGAGAGCAGCCTGAGCAAGAGCAAGACCCCGTCTCTACTAAAAATAGAAAGAAATTAATCGGACAACTAAAAATATATAGAAAAAATTAGCCGGGCATGGTGGCGCATGCCTGTAGTCCCAGCTACTCGGGAGGCTGAGGCAGAAGGATTGCTTGAGCCCAGGAGTTTGAGGTTGCTGTGAGCTAGGATGATGCCACGGCACTCTAGCCCGGGCAACACAGTGAGACTCTGTCTCAAAAAAAAAAAAAAAGATTTTTCGATTTTGCAATGGTGTGAAAGCAATACACTCAGTATAGGGTTATATCTGGACAAGCCTATCATAAGTTGAAGACACCACAAGTAGAAAATACATTTTTGATTTACAATATCTTCTACTTACAATGGGTGTGTCAAGACTTGGCCCCATTGTAAGTCAAGGATCATCTGTATTAGTTTCCTATTGCTGTGTAACAAATTACCACAAATTTAGCAGTTTAAAACAACATTCATTTATTATCTTACAGTTCTGGAGGTCAGAAGTCAATGGGCTTGACTTGGTCCTGTGCTGAGTCTCTCACAAGGCTGAAATCAAGATGTTGACCAGGCTCTTACCTGGAGGCTCTGAGGAAAAGGCTCATTCAGGTTGTTGGCAAAATTCAATTCTGTGCCAGGACTGAGCTCCCCATTTCCTTTCTGGCTGTCATACAGGGGTGCTCCCAGTTTGTAGTCACTCTTTCCATGTGGGCCCCTCTATCCCCTCCGTCTTCAAAGCCATTAAATCCTTTTAAACTTAGAATCCCTCTGACTTCCTGTTATGCTACCAAGTGGAGAAAACGCTGTTTTTAAAGGTCTCACGTAATTATATTGGTCCCACCTGGATAATCTCCCTATCTTAGGGTAACTTGTAGAATCCTTTTTGCAGATACGTCATCATATTTAAAATCTGGGGACCAGGGCAGGAAATCCTAGAGGGCCATCTTAGGATTCAGCCTACCACAAATGATTTCTTGTAAATATCTTATCATGGCTATGATACTTATATTTTCCAGAGAGCTGTTGGGCCCAGGTCATTTCTTCCTTTGGGTTCTACAAAAAGAGGTGTTACCTCAGCAGGAAACATTTCTAAAATTTAATTCCAACCAAAACCTGAGTAAGTTACAAAGGTGCAGTTTGAGACCTCCTAGAAAGGAGCAATTAGCCACAGGAATGCGATCAAAACCCAGAACTAAAGATCTTTCTTCACCAATCCACTATTCAAAGGAAGTAGAAGATCACAGCTATTCATTTAATGATATTAGCATGTGTTGAACCAGCATTCAATTGAAAAACCTGAATCCAAGGAGAGTTTAAATGGGATTGGCTTTATGCATCTAAAACATAAAGCTTATTAAGATAAAATATAGCATATTTTTAATAATTAAGAATTTAATACAGAAAATCAAGCAAAATTAATAGAGGTAGTGGATTTAGAAATGGGTTAGCAAAACATTACATTTAATACTAATTTAAAATAACTTTTCCATTAATAGTACATGATTACCTTGCTAACTCTTTCAAAATGCCAAACTCTACAAAAAATATTTCCTCCTTTGTGGCTTCTTGGAGAAGACATTTATTAGGACTTAGGCCACATTAGAAGTAGAGGGGTGAAGTTCTAAAGAGTTTGAATCTTCCTAAGCAAGAAAATATTCAAATGGTGGGCCAATGACAACATTCTCAAACCCAAAAATAACAACTGGGTGAAATACCCAAAATATCACCAAGCATTCTGCCTTGTAAAAAGGCAACAATCCTATCTGCCTTACCTACTTCAGGGGTACAGATTGCATAGAAAGAAACAAAGCAACAATGGCTTAAATGTGCTTTGGAAGGTTAAAAGTAATGTATGAGTACAGGGGAGATGATCATGATCATGATCATGAGAACAATTTATTACAGTGCACAACACAGAGGAGGAACCTAATTCACTGGATTTCTGTAACTTCAGGCAAAACCACAGGAATATATTGCTCTGTGATTTGTCATCTTGAAAATGGAGACAATGTATGTATAAACAATTCTGGAATAAAACATGATTTATACTTAATACAAGTTTCTACTTTCCTGGACAACAACATTGCTGTGAAAAAAAAGTCCACGGCAGTGTGAACAGATGACACCCAGACAAAGGAGGGACCCTCCATTACCATTTTCAATAGTGTAAGCTGCCCTTCTCATATTCTGCTCCCAGTATCCCTTATTTCCAATATCCAACAGAATGCCATACCTGTTGACAAAGGTGACACTTATAGGACTCACCGTGGCTATTTTGCAAGACACCAATATCTCCAGAATTTTTGCCAATCCTGCTACCTCCGAAGAAGTTGTCCCTTCTTTGACATCACTGTTTCAACTTTTCCCAAGGTCCATTTTCCTCACTATGTATAGTTGTGTTAAAAGCGATGCCATAAAATTTCAAAACTTCAAAGGGTTGTTAAAAATTGAGCCCAATCCCATCTTTTCTAAATGAGGAAACTGAGGTGCAAAGAGGTTAGGGTCATAGAACTCAGTCCCATGATTATACTCATCTATTAGAATCATCCCCCAGCCTGGCCTGGGATTCTCACTACTCATATGTGTAAAAGCCTATAAAATCTGACTGATTCGTAGGGCCAAAGAAGAAACCTGGATCAGGCTAACGACCAATAACAAATGCTGAGTTTAGCTCCAGTATGGCCAGTTCATCTATTTCATTTTGCCCAGTAAGATTTTACCTATACATTTCAGATTATTTTTAATTTCTTATTTTAAAATAATTTTAGACTTAGAGAAAATGTACAAAAATAGTCTAGAGAGTTTACATATGCCCTTTACCCAGCTTCCCCTAATGTTAACAACTCATATAACCTTAGTAAAATTATCAAAACCAGGAAATTACATTGGTTCAATACTATCAACCAAACTATAGACCTTATTGGAATTTCACCACGTTTCTTGCACTAACGCTCTTTTTCTGTTCTAGGATCCAAGTTAGGACCCATATTGTAATAGTTGTTGTGTCTCTTTGGTCTCTTCCAGTCTGTGACAGTCCTTTAGACTTTGCCTTTCGTGACCTTGACACTTTTAATGAGTATTAGTTATTTTGTTGAATATTTCCTAATTATTTCAGATCATTTTAAAGAAGTCCAAATCTCATGGTTCAATAAAGTGAAATTCTCATTTTGCATCTTGTTCAGGTTCATATGTTTGACCTCTCACCTCTGCTTAAGTAGTACCTGGGTTTTTATTTATGACCATTCCCTAAATGAACGAAGCCAAATTTATCATCACTCATTTGCCAAAATTAGACTTGCTATTTTTTAGGTGTCTCTGGAGAATCACCTTATAATGTATCACAAGTGATGAGGAACATTGTCAGAACATACAATGTGAAGCTTATTAACATGTTAATCATGAGTCTGTGTTGTTATCTTGCCTAGTTTAATTATGACAGAGTACCATGGTGAAGTTGAACAACTGGGCACAGTGGTGTAGTCAAAAGCCATAAAAATATAATGTGTGTGTTACGTGAAAAGCTCTGGAAATGCAAACCACAGGAGGGCCAAGCAATGTTAACTCAAGCCAGTCATAACCCAAAGCACCAGAACCTTCCAAGTTATAAGGGATATTGAACATAATGAAAAGCAATAAACACTCTACATCCCACCTCATACTTTGATACATCATGTTCCCATCATAAAATAGAGTGCCCATCATAAAATAGAGGATACATGCCTATGGAAGGCATCTGGGAAGAGGCCTGCCTGGATAAGTGATCTTGAGCAAATCTCTTAATGTCTATGAACTTGAGTTCCCTTGCCTGTAACATGGGGATAACAAAGCCAGGTACATTTACCCCCCAGGTCTGTTAGCAGTGGGATGGGGGTGGGAGGACAAGTGAAAGAACACAAAGGAAGAGACAGTGGGAACCACAAAGAGCTAGTGTGGCATGTAAGGGATGATTTGATAGCATTATCTGTGGCACCAAAATGCTATTCTTCTGACAAAGCCCTTCACCAACACAACCCCAAGATTTATATCTTGACGATGTTGTTGACTGTGAATTCTTGCCCTTATCATCAGGCTATATTTGCCCTTTCTCTCCTGCTTCCCCAGCTCTTTGCATGATCTCCATGACAGTGCCTTTTCCCATGTATGTCTTCCTCTTGGTACTTAAAACTTCTTGGGAGCAATGTGTAAGGCTGCTGTTGGGGACATACAATGATCAATAAATGTTGGTTGAATGAATTAAAAACTGACAAATCAATGAAGAATCTGTTATCTTATTTGATCCTCCCAATAACCCTGAAAAGCAAGCAGGACAGGTATTATTTCCATTTTGATAAGGAAAATGAGAGTTAGAGTTTAAATGATCTGCCTGAGGTCACATGACTTAAGTAACTTCCACAGTGCTAGACCAGGGAAAATAAAGAGAATGGCCTGCATTAAATGCCAAATTTGTTTCATGCCTTATGCTAAGCCAGGAGTAGCAAAGTCAGATGCCTTTAGGGGTCACCTGAATGTGAGCAATTGGAGGGTGTTAGACAATAGGAGTGGTAAAGACAGTGGCAAAATGAAGGGTGTGTAGGGTGCAGGACAAAAAATGCATGCCTGCAGGTCACATTCAGCCTGAGGGATCTGCAGGTCAAGACCCCAGGGGGTACCTTCACACCCAGTATCTCATTTTACCCTTATCACATCTATAAGGTCTACACTATCATCTTCCTTTTACAGGTGAGGGCACTGGGATTTAGACATACTAAGTGCCTGGGCAGTGCTGTGTGGATGGGAGGGGTATGGACCTGGGCTCTTTTCTAGGGAATCTTGTCACCTGGAGATTCAGAATATCTGACTTTTATAACTATTGACAAGTAGAAGAAGATCAAAGAGAGACTCAGCAAGGCTGAGGCTATGGATAAATGTTATTTTGTGTTGCCATGTTTCCAATATTGATCTTTTAACTTTTAGAACATTAGAAAAGAAATCTTAAAGACCTTCCAGTTCAGTGTTCTTCAAACTACCAGTTGCCACTCCTTACTGGATTGTGAAATCAGTTTCATAGGTAACAACAAAACAATGAAAATAACAGAAAAGAATAGCACAAAAAATATTAGGGTTCCTCACCCACAAGTAATGGTGAGTATTAGTTTGTGAAACTTGTAGTCACAATAAAAACAAAAAAAAAACACCTTGGAAATTCAGTTCTCCATTCCACTCTCTTCACTCCACAGATGAGGAAACTGAGTGGGAAAGTGACCTGTCCAAGGTCACCCAGCCAGTTAATGATAGAGCTGGTACCACACTTCAGGTCCCCCAATGTTCAGTTCATGGCTTTGTCACTCCATCACTGTCCCTGCAGAATTAGGAATTTTGGAAATATGTACCTATTGTCAGTTGTATATGAACAAACTTGAACGTCTACAAATAGTCACTCCGAGCATGTTTAGTTGATGTTCACACAGCTCGGTCATCAGGGTCTCTGCATGTACATGTTCACACTGAGAGAGAACTCTATGCCCCTTATGACGTATTGAAGCTGGAATGATCCCTGTCATTCTCTTGAGGAAAGGGATGATAGAAAGTTTGATCTGATAGTGCACAACATTGCCACAGCCCCTAGGCAGGCTTCCCTCAGGGCCTTGTCTGGGTTCAGGGCTCTGAAGGGAAAGCCAGACCATTTGGTCTGGGGAACAAGGAGAAGTCTGCAGGAATTGTTGGGAGAGCTGGTCTGAGGAAAATTTCAGGAAGACAGGGTCAGGTATGATTGATTGAAGGAGAACGGAGTAGAACTCCTCTCTCTGGGAATTTCTGCAAGGGCAGGAGCATGAAACAGAACATTCTGCCAGAAGCAAAAGGTGGAGGGAAAAGACAAGGTCAGAATGTGATTGGTTAAATAACTCAACTAAGCTCCCTCCCCTATGTGTTTCTCTGAAGACAGAGGAATGAAGACAGAACATTCTGGAAAAGAACTATTTCATGGAAGGCAGAGTCCAGCAGAAGCTCTTGGTGGATGGAGAGAGACTGATTATCACACACGATCAGGAGCCTTGAGGTTCTAAATAAACTGTGGACCAACTGTTTTCATTATGTGGGTTTTCTTTCTCTCCTATTTCAAAGCTCACACTCTTCAGTCCTTTCTAATTTTTAAGCCATATTATAGGACTAACTTCTTGGTGCTATCTTACTGTCCCTCTTCTTTTTTCTCTTTCTTTATATTATTAAACATGGGCTCTGTATGTCCAGCCTCCTGCATACAGTTTGTAGGGCTCAGAGATTCCTTAAACCAGATAAGTGACTTATGGACACCAAATCAAAGAATATTCTTGTGGTGAAATAGGGTGGTAAAGGGAAAGACTGGAAATGGGACTAGAAATAGGCTGGGATTGGGCAAAGAAACTGACAGAAACAAAGCCCAGAGAAATCTTAGGCTCTAGGTCACCACCAAAATTAATTCCAGTGATGTTTGATCCTGGAAGAGGTAGTCATGTTAGTAATCAATATAAATAAATGTTAATCTGAAGGAAGAGGAGAAAAAGTCACCTCCCAATTATATCCAGTGATGTTTGTTTCTCAATTAGTTATTGTGTTGTCTAATCCATATAAGTAAATGGTTATCTGAAGGAGAAAGAAAACTGCTACCGCCAAAAATTAATTCGAATAAAACAATTTGGCAGTACCTCAAAAAGGGAAACATAGAGTTATCATAGAACCCAGCTAATCCACTCCTAAGTGTATACCCAAGAGAAATGAAAACAAATGTCTACACAAAAACTTATATGTGAATGTTCACAGAAGCATTATTGATAATAGCCAAGAGGTAGAAACAACCCAAATGTCTATCAACTGATGAATGGATAAATAAAATGTGGTTTATGTCATTTGCAAAATGGAATACTGGTCTGTAATAAAAAGGTATAAAATATAGATACACTCTACGACATGGATAAATTTTAAAAACATTATGCTAAATGAAAGAAGACAGACACAAAAAGCCATGTATGGTGTAATTTCATTTTTGTGAAATATCCCAAATAGGCAAATCTATAGAGACAGAAAACAGATTACTGTTTGTCAGAGGCTGAGGGGTGGGGGAATAGTGAGTGACTGCTAATGGGTAGGGAATTTATTTCGGGACTTTATAGGGCCCAATGGCAAGACTCAAGGTCAAGTAAGCACTGGGCTCAGATTTTAAAATTTAAGGCTGTAGAATATGCAATAATCGGTGAAGAAATCTCTAAAACTTAATTCATGCCAGGTGTGTGCTTTAGCTATCTACATGGTGCTATTCTTCATTAAAAATAGTATTTCCCACCACCACCATAAAAAGAAGGAAGGGGAGAAAAGTGGGCAACCTTTCATTTATACCTTCATGCAATAGACATGTTAGTTAGTCCTCTAAGACAATGATTATTTGTTTTCCTCTTCAAGTAGGGTACTCCTAATTAGAAAGTCCAGGGTGTTGAAGGCCGTACCTTCTACCTTGGACACACCAGGAGACACTAGTGGGGGCACATGGGATTTCACTGATTCCCCCCTCTGTATAAAATCTGGGGAACATCACAATCTTAACAGGGGAGCTGGGAAAACACATTCTCACTCCAGTGTATAGTGGTGTAGCAAAAGGAGACTCCTTTGTCATTAAATGTACAACCAGACTAAATTCATTGAGATCCAGCACCAGAGAGTGAGAATTTGAGCAAGAGATGCATTAAAAAGGAAAATGATTTTTTTTATTTCAAAATATTATGGGGGTACAAATGTTTTATGTTACATGGAACAATTTTGTAATGCTTGAGTCACAGCTATAAGTGTGCCCATCACCCAAATAGTGTTCATTGTACCCATTAGAGAAAACGAATTTAAAAGGAAAAATGCAAGTTGTTGGCCTGGTGAGAGCAGAACATGGTCACAGACAGCCTGTCCCCCATACCCATGTATTTATGGTTTTCCTTCACCTCTAGCATTTCCTTATCCCCCACCACAGGCATGGAGGAGATGGGGTCTCCTAGCATAATGTGTGATTATTCTGTCCTTTCTGTGGCCCAGATGCATCTTCCCCCTGAGGACCATCCTTTCCTACAAGTCTTGGGATCAGTCTCTCTCTCCTTTTCTCAACAGACACCGCCAGGTCCATGGGACAGGTGGACCTCCCTTGTCAAAGAGGTGGGGTCCGCAGATGCCTGAAGGACACATCCCCAGCAGCACTGCTCTCGGCTGCCCTTTCTGCAGGAAATGCTCCTTCTGACAGATCTGATCCTGTACCGTACTCTGCCACAATTATGGGAATGCGTGGCCTACTGATCAGGGGCCACTCACATTCTACATTGCTCTCCACACAAGAGATGACTTCTTTAAGACGTGTGTGGAAGTCCCGCTGCCTTCTAAACGAGTCTCCTCTCATGCAGACGTTCATCTCAGATCTGGCCATAAAAGAGGCTGATCTCCTCATCCTCAGTGAGGAATTACTACAAATGTGGGGAATGAGAGCAAAAGCAGGCACACAATGTGAAAGGCTTAGAAAAGTTCCAGGTTCTTTCTCAGTTCACAGAGGCACCCTAGGCCTTGGCCTTGACCATTAGCACATGTGTGGCACCTGGAGACAGCCCTAGTGTGGGTTGTCCCATTAGGATAGTATCCAAAGGTCTCCCTTGAGACTCTGGGATTTCTCTTCTTCTGGCCTTGCTCTAAAAATTGAGAAGGCTGTCCAGAGGACAGCTGGACACAAGGCTGCAGTGTGCTGTGATTAAAAGATTTTAAAGCCCCAACTTAAGCATTATACAAGGTATCCACATAACAAAAACATTTGTACCCCCTTAATATTTTGAATTTTTTAAAAAGTTAAAAAAAAAAGATTGCAGCACAGGTAGACATTGGTTAGGGAGTCTATACCCTGGATGATCACATGATTCTGGTGTTGCTAGAGAAAAGGAAAGTCTATCAAGAAAAACAAATCCAGTAAACTATTTTAAAAATGCTTTAAGGCATACCACATGCAGCCCCATAGTAATTTATAATGGTAGTAGGCTTTGTTTCCTAGGACTTTACTGTTGTCACTTAGTCCTGAAGGAAACTACTAGGAAGGACAAGCAATTAACAAAAGGAGATCAGTGCAGGTCCGAGGGACCAATATGTGGAAAGAAAATTAGGCACACATTTAACCAGAAAAACAAGTGGGATGGGGGCTCAAGGATAAGAGTCAGCCAAGACGCTGGTTTCCACAAAGGAAAAGCTGACAAGCAGGGGGCCTCTTGGGAAAACAGCTCCCTGTTTAGAGGGCCTGTGGGCTAAACCTAAGGTCGGGGGAGCAGCGGGACCTTATTAAAAAAATTAAGGCTACTGAATGTGCAGATGTGAGTTGGGAAATAGCTAAAACTGGGTAATGCATGCCAGGTGCTTATTCCACCTAACTGCAAAGGATTATTCACCATGAGTTGCAAGTTCTTTACTCTCACCAAGAAAAAAGGTTATCTCTTACATTCTCATTACATTATTTGAGATCTGGCATGTATTCTCTTGAAGGGGTGATGCCACATGAAGCTCACCACTCCTTTTTGGGTTACTAGGTACTGAAGAGTTTTTCTGGCTTAAGTGGTTGAGGAAGCCTAGGAGGACAGTCAGAACTGCTGATCGTAGTGGTTGTGGTGCAAGAAGGGGTCAGTGGAGATAGCTGGCTTGCAGTGAATTAAAGAGTCAACGACTTTGATCCTACACTGATCTCCAGTTTAGAAGGAAAAGCTTTGCATAACTTTTACATATTTAATGAGGTAGAAAACCTGGGCAAGAATCCCGAAGGGTATGAGCATCCTGAGGCCTCTTCAGCCATATAAAACTTGACATTTCCTCATTTCGGCACACAGGCATATGAGTCACAGGCCCTGGCCTCCCTAAGGTCTGTTTCTCAGGCCAAGGGTGACAGCAGGTGGGAGAGGACTGGATGTGAATTCTTACTGATTGGTATATGCTCTCTGCTTTCCAAATGTACTAGGACCAAGATGCCCTCTTCATTTCCAGGTATCCCTGCGAAGTCTTTCCTGGAAATTCTTGGCCTCCCACATTCCAGATGGTCTAGCTGTAGGCTGCATATCTCCCTCCTGATACATTTTTAACTTTGTTTCCACTGTGGTTCAAATCGGCAGCATTCTTGAACTTCCTAAACACTGAGAGTCAGAGGGGCTGAGAGACCCCCTTGTTATGTGTTGCCACCTTGGCAGCCTTCAGGCCAACTCCCTCGACTCTTTCTTCCTTTGATTGGAAACTACACACATTTCACCTTGGATTCACCAGAAAGAAATAATAGATACAGATGGGATTTCACTGTTTTCTTGATTCTATACGGACTCATGGACCACATACATCCTACCATGGACACATGTAAAAACAATAGTGAAAACAGACAATATTTCACCGATTCTTTGACCCCTTTAAGAGTGGAGGGAGGCCGGGCGCGGTGGCTCACGCCTGTAATCCTAGCACTCTGGGAGGCCGAGACGGGCGGATCGTTCTGAGCTCAGGAGTTTGAGACCAGCCTGAGCAAGAGCGAGACCCCGTCTCTACCAAAAAATGGAAAGAAATTAATTGGACAGCTAAAAATGTATGTAGAAAAAATTAGCTGGGCATGGTGGCACGTGCCTGTGGTCCCAGCTACTCGGGAGGCTGAGACAGTAGGATTGCTTGAGCCCAGGAGTTTGAGATTGCTGTGAGCTAGGCTGACGCCACGGCACTCGCCCCAGGCAAGAGAGTGAGACTCTGTCTCAAAAAAAAAAAAAAAAAAAAAGAGTGGAGGGAACTCTGGTTTTCATTTAGTCACATACCCAATAGAATCTCCTTTATGCTATGCCAATAATTTAGAAGCCTCTACCTGTGACTATTAGTATCACTGTTGCTCTTCGCTTTCTCCCAGTCATCAACCTTTAATCATGCTCTTATTATTGTGCTGGACCCCTCCAAGGTACTGTCGCTTTCATGTGGTCCTCCCTAGTTGTGGTCATGGTCACTATTGGTGAAAAGATTCCTCAAGAGATGGTTGCTCATCTTGTATTGCTGCTACCCTCAATACTCTAGATTGGGTTCTTCTCCATTCCTGTGAATGACCATGAGTCTGTGGCCAAGGCAAACCAGAAGTGATTTTTCTTTTCTTCACCTCCCACTGTCAAGAACCTACAAGAGGCCTGGGTCTATTCTCCCTCACTTAACAAAAGAACCATTTTCCAGAGTCACTGGTGTTGTGGAATTGGCTGATTGTTCTACAACTTATTGTGCTCTTATACCTAATTCTTTGTCAACCTACCCCTACCTGCTAGCACCCTAGGCCACACAACTATTTTTTTCTTACATATACTTAGAGTTTTAGCCAACTAGGTGGGTGGCTCACTGGGTTCTCAGGTATTAATATGCTGTCTGATCACTAGATATAGAAAATAACATATTGGTGGCTTCCTGCATGATGCGTAAAATGCTCATTTGGTAGCTTCACTAAAAGCCACCCATTTCTCTCTCCTTCATAGTCTGTTGGAACCTTTTATTTTTCCATGATGCCTTCTTGGATTTTTATCTACTACAGGATAGCCCCTGCCTATTCATGCAGCAACATGAATGGTGTGTCTGGGATACCCTGTATGAATGTGTACACAAATTTACCATGGCAACCCTCACAGATATTCAAAAATATGAGTGGTATGTGCAAGACTCTGTCTATGCCCTTGAGTCTTCTGTTTGGTTCACTCAGTGAAGAGGAAGGTAGCAAGAAGAGACTCCCTGACCAATGTGTTCATGAAGCAATTCTTCCTGCTGCCTCACTACCTTCAAAATGCTAAGGGATAGTTAGCTCTTTATAACCCACTCTTTACAAAGGGATCAGTTCTTCCATCCATTTATATGCCCTGCCAGCTCATTGAAAACTCTGTCCTCTTAACCTGTGACCACACACAATTTTTGCCTTGGAAGCAAAATAAGTAATGCCTTTCTGATGGATGGGGGAACATTCTTTCAACTTCCATAGGCTCCTACCCTTTACATGTATCCCCCACTAAGATCTCTGCCAGATATGCTCAGATTTGAGAAATGTATAGAGCCATGTATTCCAGCCATGTCCCAAGTGCTCCTGAAAAATATTTCTTCCCTGTCCTGTCTGGGTGGAATTGTATGCTGGAGCTGGATTATACTGATTTGTGAGAAATTATCATTTGCATCTCTTCCAAACCTCACTTTCAGGGATGCCACATGATAGCTTAAAATTAGCCATGGAGGAAATATTTACACAATGGAAATTGGGAAATCTATAAACTGGGGCATTTCCCTTTCTTTTCCTCAGGTTGTTAAAATATTTACCTGTATACCACTGAATGTATAAATCATTGAGCTTAAATATGGGAAACCTCAAAAAGCAAGAGGACACAGAAAACAGAAAATATAATTATGTTACAGAACCCCAAGCATCTCACAGAAGTGATTCACCTGGCCCATCTCTCACACTTTCCTGTGTTCCCTTGGCCAATCTTGGGGACTAGGGATGTCCTCTGCAATAGTGCTCAAAAGCCTCCTGTTTGAAACCACAGAGTCTATGCCCTGCTTCAATAATTTATAACAAATTTCTCTTTACCATTTCTTGTGCAGAGCTATGAGTGTTGAGTTTTTCTCTTACAAAAAAAGAATCAAACCACTCTTCAGAAGTCATGGCTCAGTTTCTCCCTGTATTTTGCTCTTGATTCTCCACTTGACACATCAGGTTCCCAGTTCAAGCTGAATAAGCAAAGCCTGCAGTTCCATGACTTTATGATACCCTAGCACTGTGCTCATATATGGTCATGCACCACCACATAATGATGTTTCAGTCAACGACGGACCACATATATGGCTGTGGTCCCATAAGATTATAATACCTTTTTTTTTTTAACTGTACCTGTTATGTGTTTAGGTATGTTTAGATACAAAAATACTTACCATTGTGTTTCAATTGCCCATGGTATTCAGTTCAGTAACATACTGTACAGGTTTGTAGCCTAGGGGCAATGGGCTATACCATACAGCCTAGGTGTGTAGTAAGCTATACCATTTAGGTTTGTGTAAGGACACTCTATGATGTCCGCACAACCACGAAATCACCTAATGATGATGCATTTCTCAGAATGATGCATTTCTCAGCAGCACATGACTGTAATTCAGCAACTCACCCAGAATTGAGTGGTAAGAGTGAAATTCATGAGATTTTCTTGCACCCGTTACCCTGATTGGACAGTCTGAAGTCATAGCAGACAGGGGCATCCTCACTGATTCATGCAATAGCAGTCTGTTCTTGTCTCCTCTCTGACTTAAAGATCCCATGACCCATGAGATCGTTCGTACTCACAGACTCTGTATGAGATTCTGTCAGTTTCTTGAAAACATCTTGCTGCTTAAAGAGATGAGACTCTTTCATTATGGCAGAATCTGCTAGTGCTTCATCACAATTGTTCTCTCTTGCCTCAGTGTCCAACCTTAGACTGTATTTCCTAGCCTCCTTGAAAGTAGTGTGGGAAATAATGTGTTCCATGTCCAGATCTGGTCCACAAATCCTCCTGCCGGCTCTTCAATTGATCGCTCCTCCCCCATTTCTTACTTACTGGGATGGAGATGACCATGGTTATCTGGGAAGCTATAGACAAAAGACTTGGTTCCTGCTTGGTCCCTGAGTGACTGCATGGAGAAGAGATACCCTCACACCCGGAATACAGTGCTTGACTGTTATGTGGGCAAGAAGTAAACATGTTTTGTTGGAGCCATTATCCTTTTGGGATCTGTTTGTTATAGAAGTTTAGCCTCCCATAAGAAATATAAAAGCTCACTTTTTTCGATTTTGCACCCATAGATGTCCCAGACATACTTGTCAAGCTTCTGGCCCTTTTTCTGAGATTTCTGAAAAAATGTCACCCTCCTGAATCCCTGATGAAAAGTTCTGTTGATGATCATTATTCTTTTGAGCCCTTGGGCTCGGTCAACCCCTCCCTCTGACATAGGCCCAGCGTGTTCAGAGACTTGGCTGGTACACCATACATAGATGGTTCCTACCTTTCTTACTGTCTTACTAGCAAATATTCTAAAATTGTGTTCTTCAGTCACAAAGTCCTCTTATATTCTGTCTTGAACAAAGGTTTGTACAAGATTGATGGGGAGCAACTGGAGAAATTTAAATATTTAGTGAGTATTTAAATGTGTACTGAGTAAGAAATTATGAATTTTGTTATGCAGGATGATGGTGTTGATTTTAAGAAGGAAAATTCCTTTAGTTTTAAATATGCACACTAAAGTATTTAGGGGAGAAATGTCATAATGTCCATAATTTATTTTAAAATACTTTTTATAACTTAGATTAAGCAAATATGGAAAAATATTTATAATCACTACATAAAATAATGGGTATGCAGGTGTTCATTATACTATTCTTTCTACTTGTCAGTACATTTGAAAATTTTAATATTAAAAAAGAAATAAAAATAAAAAGACTTAATTTCTTGTATACGGCTCTTGGGTTGTGGGCTTTCTTGCACAATCAAGTTTAAAATAAAAATACAATGCTCAGCTTCTGTCTCTGGTCGTTTTGCTCTTGTGCCTCATCCTGGCATAAGAGGCACAAGGGTTTCCTGAAATGGGTGGGAGGACACAGTTATCTAGGGTCACCCTTCCCCGCCTCCATCTGATGACTCTGACATTGCCCCCAACCCAAACTCATCCAAGCCTACACGGAATGTCTAGGACTCATGTTGTTGAGAACACATAAGGCAGAAGGCAGAAGATGGGTGCTGTATGCATAAGTGAACTCTTCTTGCCAACTCACTGACTTTGAAAACCTGAAGACTAGATCCCTATCTATGACCTCCCCTGCCCTCTGCACAGGATCAGTTCTGCTGACTGCCCACCACTACCACACTTCTAGACATTGTCATGTACTTGGAAACTTTTTACTCCTGTATCAATTGTCCCAAACATTTTATTCTGGACCCCAAACTGGTGGAGACTCATGACCTAAATGTATGCATCCAGAAGCCTTCCAAATGCATTCACACCTTCCCTGCAACCTTCACAATTCCTCTAGCAGGATAGTATCTTATCTCACTTATATAAGAGTGTCAAAGGGTGACTGGGTTTAATGTGGGCAACCTTCTAATACAGGGCAAGAAAGGGCACACAAAATATGACAAAGAAGATCACAGATGTCCCAGCTTTTATGAGCTCTTGTAGCCTCCAGGGTACCTGCTTCCCAGAGTGCCCTGACTACCACCCACCTCACTCTGATTTGTCCTGTGGACACAGCTCTAGGGCTGTAGTTTTTCTCTCTGATGGAGGCCACAAGCTTTTTCGGCAACACTGTATCTCTGCTTCTTCCTGCCTGCCATAGAGCAGAAAGATAAATGTTCAGGTCTAGGATATGCTAACCGTGTTTGGCCACCCCCCTGCCACATTCCCAGCTATTCCAGACTGAGCTTTTTCCCTAAGATTTGCTACAGCAACTTCATCGTACATTTGTTTTTGTTTTTGTTTTTTTCTTTTCTTTGAGATAGAGTCTTGCTCTGTCCCCCAGGTAGAGTGCAGTGGTGTCATCATAGCTCACTGCAACCTCACACTCCTGGGCTCAAGCAATCCTCCTGCCTCAATCTCCCAAGTAGCTGGGAATACAGGCACACACTACCATGCCTGGCTAATTATTTCTATTTTTTGTAGAGATGGGGTCTCACTCTTGCTCAGGAGGGTCTTGAACTCTTTGCCTCAAGTGATCCTCCCTCCTCGGCCTCCCAAAGTGCTAGGATTACAGGTGTGAGCCCCCCCACCCAGCCTGTTGTGTTTCACTAAGAGCTTGAGGGCTTCCTTTTTAAATATTCTAAAACAAATACTTTGATATCTAGCACAGATTCTGCCAGATTTTGTCATTTTGCATTTGCTTTCCTACCTGGACTAAGATAGTGCCCAGTGAAGGTAATGAGCAATGAGATGCAACAGTTCAAATTCTCCCTTCCCGACCACCTCTCACTGTTGGCCATAGTCACAGCCTTCTGAGCATAGGCAAACTTGATGTGGGCCTTGGTGAGGTGGAAGGTAGCAAATGGTAAGGTGCTCACTGACCCATGAGTAGGGGTCAGTTTTCTTGGTGGCCTTTGACAACTTTTTAGAAATATCTGGCCTCTTGACTGGTAAACACACACATTTTCCTTTGGACATCAGTGGGGCAACTGTGTAGTTGACCTTGCTATTGTTGTAGACATCAATCTGGGAGACTGCTTGGCTCAAAATAATTTCCCTGTTCACTGGGAAAAGTATCCTTTACAGGAATTGAGTCACCAATGTTCATATCAGTGCTCTGAGGCCCTTTGGCAGGACCCTTGCTTATTGATCCAAAGGTAAGAATCTAATCTAAACCCAGTCAATTACTGTCAATTCCCAGGGAGTTTTTAACTGGTGATAGAATTGGGTGGCATTTTCTGTTTGGTGGCGAAAGCTGGAAGTTTTGGGAGCTCCCGATCACAGCCACTGCCATGTCAAGGAAGCTGGTCTGCAGAAGGAAGCAATGAATTTGATCCTCAGAGAAAAGCAGAGTCACAAAGTGCTGCCAGCATTTGTTTCTTCCTCCAGTTTTTCCTGTGTGCCAGCTGCAGCTGTGGCCTTCCTATGGTTTTGTGAGATGTCCCACTACTGGTTTAATATGTTTTTCCTCTTAGTCTAAGCTGGTTGGAGTTTGATTTCCAGGGCTTACAATCAAGGCCTTTTTCGTCCCATATTTATCAATGTCTACTAGAACTACTGTTCCTTCTGAGAAATGCCTTAAGACATTTGGAAAAAATAAAAGAGATTTGTATACGGAATCAAAAGTCTGCTGCTATGATTGTGTACCACTTATGGTACATTTGGGGTTATGTGTTCTCTTCTAATGTATAGCTATTGTGCAAATTCCCCTAAGGCCAGGAGGGACCCTATAGGTAGTTGTGGTCTCCTGGGTTTTAACTCCTGAAGAAATAGATAGGTTTTCAGGTAAGTCAAGAGAACTGAAACATCACACCTTAAGTGATGTATGTTTCTGCACCTTACTCTTTGGATCAGGACTTCAAGTAATCCAGAAGGCCTGAGTGTGCTCCTAGGTGGTGGTGGAAAGAAGGCCTTTATTACGTGGAGTATGGTCAGCAATGGTGAACAATGCTTTCAATCATTTTTGATCAGGTCCTACATTAAGCCATATTTTATTTATGTTACAACCAAGTATGTGCGTATTAATATATGTGTGTGTGTATACACACATATATATCTGTAAATATTGTTTTGTGAGTTTTTTCTTGGTTATATATCCATATGTAGGTATGTATACATGTGTATATATATACATATATACATACATGTTTATATGTATACAATCATTTTTGATCAGGTCCTACATTAAGACATATTTTATTTATGTTACAACCAAGTATGTGTGTATTAATATATGTGTGTGTATACATACATA
>NW_012149975.1:1567422-1579928 GCF_000956105.1 Propithecus coquereli | reverse complement strand
CGGGTGTCACCCTAAGATTCTTCGTTGACTATGAAATAGGTTCACAATAAATGTTTGTTGAAATAAATCAATGGTAGTGAAACATGCTCCCGTAATGGGGGGAGGCAGCAAACTACAGCCTGTGGACTAAATCTGATCTGTGGCCTATTTTTATATGGCTCATGAACTAAGAATGGCCTTCACATTTTTAAATGGTTGAAAAAAATCAAAATAAGAGTAATATTTTGTAGTATATGAAAATTATATGAAATTCAAATTTCAGTGCCCATAAATAAAGTTTTATTGGAACACATTCACGCTCATTCATTTACATATTGTCTGTGTCTGCTTTCACACTACAACAGCAGAGTTGAGTAGTTGTGATGGAGAACATATGGCCCACGAGACTTATAATATTTACTGGCTCTTGACAGAAAAAGTTTGCCAATCCCTGTTGTAATAGTTCCTCCTTTTTTTTCCCTTTCAATACAGGTATGGCCTTTGGTTATCACTTTTTTCATTCAATCTTTGTTTATCTTAGTCACATTGTCAAATAACACAGGCAAGGTAAAGATGCATTTGACAATTGCTAGGTAATGTATGATTAGTGAAGGCAGTAAAGAACACTAAATTTAAGTTGAGATGAATATATCCACTATAAGATCCACAAAAACCCAACACATTGCCTAATTGTTAAACTTCACTTACTACAGGTTAAAAAATCGTATCCTAAATATTGCATTGATGTATTTTGTATCAGAAGTTAATGCATTGCTGTATCAGAATGTATTTTGTATCAAAAAATAATGTATTGCTGTATCAGAAAATACTTTATATAGTGTATACAAAATTATACTGATTTTTAAATGACAATTGTATAAAAACAATATGTTCATAATTAGCAAAAGTTATCTTGATATGGGAGGAGATGATGGGTGACTTTTTCTTTTTTTCTTACACTTTCTAATTTTCCTATGTTTTGCATTTTTATATTTACCAAAAGTTTTTTTTTGCTTTTTTTAGATTTTTTTTGGAGGGAGACAGAGCCTCACTCTATTGCCCAGGCTGGAGTGCAGTGGCATCATCATAGCTCACTGCAACCTCCAACTCCTGAGCTCAAGTGATTCTCCTGCCTCAGCCTCCCAAGTAGCTGGGACTATTGACACACACTACCGCACCCAACTAACTTTTTCTATTTTTCCGTAGAAATGAAGTCTCTCACTTTGTTGCTCAGGCTGGTCTCAAACTCCTGGCCTCAAATGATCCTCCCGCTTCAGCCTCCCAAAGTGCTATGATTATAGGTGTGAACCACTGCTCCAGCTACCAAAAATTTTTAATGCTACATTATTTGACCAATTTAAAATAAAATTTCTTGATCCTTGAGAACTTGCTTTGCATTTACTTTTCTTCCTGCCTACCCACAGAGCTATTTGATGAAAAAGGACTATACTTGAGGTTTAGTAGCTTGAAAATGAAAAACACAAGGAAAGGCACAGAAGCCAAGAACAAAATTAGAGGCAGAGCCAACTTTCCACACAAGAATGTCTGTTTACTGTTCTTGGGGGGAAACAAAGGCCCTTGAAATGAGAAAAAGCCACAAAGATCACATGGTAGAACTAATTAAATAAAACACTACTTAATTGCCCTGTGGTGCAGTCTATCATGGGCTAATATGAGGGAATCATTTTAGCAACTCTCAAAGAAATATTATATACATTTTTAAGTCCCTAAAGTAATACCAGAAGGGAAAATGTTTCAGGTCATAATTTCACTTTCAGGGCAAATGCTGATTATCAGGCGAATTTTCAAAAATTAAAGAAATAAGCAAAGTAAATTCTTTCTTTATCTTTCATATCCTAGCAACCTTGACCAAGAAGGAAGTGAACTTTTTGAGAGTTAATGGATTCTGAACTCCTTTTTCAAGTACGCCGAGAACCTAAGAAGGGCAAATGTGAGAAATGCTTATCAAACCAACTAATGCCTGGTAGGTATTTTTTCATAAAGAAAAATAGTTCATTCACTGTGAAAGAAAACGTGTAGTAATTTCCCAGCTATTAGAATTATTTAATAATAGCACTTACGGTAAACTGTAACATTAATTGCTATTCTAAATAACATACGGAATGGATGCAGGAAAGGTAAGTTGTCAAACAGAACTGGATATGCTTTGCGTGATTCCCTGTGGCAGACTGCTAGCAGATTATCAACCCTATTTCCTCTTCTTTCTGGGCACACGGCTATCTGATATTTTCCAGTTCCCTTTGTGTTTATATGTAGCCAGGGGACTGACTATTGGCCGGTAGAATGTAAATAGGGGGAACATATGCCACTTTCAAACCTGACCACTATATAGCCCTCACACTTGCAGTCCTCCATTTTCCTTCTGCTGACTGAATGGAGAGGACTTAGGACCCAGAGCAGGGAGCGCACAAGATGGAAAGAAGCTTTGCTTCTTGGAGAAAAGCCACTTGACCAGGGACACCATATTAGACTGTTTCAGGATCATCAGTCTGTCCTGTACGCTCCTCCATTTTTTAGGCATGTGTTAACTATGCACAAATGGCTAAATCCACTCTGCCTCTAAGCAGAGAACTGATACTACTGGACCAGTCACTCTGACTTAAGAACAATCTGCTCAAGGGGGTCTTTCAAATTCATACCAGGCTTCTCCTAACATTCAAAAGTACCACTAATGGGAGTCTTTCTTCTTAATTATGTTTAACTTAAGTCAAAGGTAGCGAGTGACATCTGCAGTGCTAATTACCCACTGGTGAAGAAACTCAGTGACTCTCTAGTTATTTTGTTGTCCTAAATTTCTGATTCAGATCTAATTTGATCATTTGCAGATAAAGTAGGCAAGATCACAACATGGTCCTAAACTAATTCTCAAATAATCTTTTACAAAAACATTTTTCCTTTAGGATCCTATGTCAAGACAAATCTATGAGGTAATTTTCAAAAATCTCTTCTTAGGCAAGATGAATCCTCTCAAAGATCAGGGAAACTGAACTCAGAAATGCACTGTACTCTTATGGTTTAGCCATGTCTGGCAGTTCTTCCATGGGGCTGAAGAAGAATCAATTAGCATCTTCCACATACTAACTCCTCAAAGACAACCAGCAATGAGCTTGACCAATGAGGTTAGATCTGGTCAAACTTTTTTCCTTAAATAAAAGGCGTAACTATTCACTCATCCAAGCTGCTAAGTGCCCTAAGTTCTGATCACCTGAATCCTGCCATACCAAAAAAAGAAAGATATTTAATAAAAGGAAGTCAAACGAGCTAATAATAGAATATCTCAGACCAAAATGACATTAAATGATTTTTATTGAACAAAAAAAAGATAAAACATGGAAGTTGAATTCATTAAGCAAAGGCAGCTCTCCAGGTGAAGCTGCTATACTTTGTGCTAAACAACCTTATGAACTCAGAGTATACAGAATACATATAATATGTAAGTTACTTCAACAGCAAAGGAGAAGGAGTAGAATACAGTTTTTTAAGATAAAATTTGGTCAAGTGACAAATTTAGTTGCTCAAAATTTCTAGCCCTTATCCACCTAAATTCAGTATAGTTCTACATGTGTGCATTCAGTATATAGATACTGAATTCCCATTTTAACGGAAGCTGCTTTTTGGAAAAGTTTTTTTTTAATTTCACATTTATTTGATGTGCCACTCGATTTTTTAAAAAATTGTATTTTATATATGTATGTGTATATGCATTTATACACACTTTAAAAACCCCAAACCTTTGTTTATAAGTAGAGGGTTCATGCTGATTTTTTATTAATATTGGTGAATTTCAGCTATTTCTCCTGTGTGTCTAAGAAACTTTTTATGTTCTCAATGCACCCACACAGTCAGGTGGGTTGACAGATACGTCAAAAATACTTTATGAAAAGAGGGAGGTAGCTCATGCGAGTTGGCAACCTTTTGTGTGTTATTTCCTGTTGGAACAGGCTGCCTCCCTTTTACATCTTACAGTCAAGATGAAAGGAAAACTTTTTACTTTGAAGCATAGTGAGCACAGCTGTACATTTACTATAATCCACCTTCAACTTGGCTTATTGGATTTACTAATGCAAGATGACAAATACCTTACACCCAGTACACAGCATTAAAAAGTACTGAAGAAACATTTGAAAGACAGTATCTTTTTTTTTCATATGTTAAACATCAGCTTCTATGGGATACATTTCCAGAATGGTTGTGTTACCACTTGATAAACATTCTAGGCCAAACAAACAGCACGAATAACATCAATGTTGTCTTTTTTCCAATATCTGTATCAATTACTGGAGGCTAATCCTAACATATATACTACTTAAAGGGAGGGAAAGAAGAGAATTCATGACACATTGCAAAGATAGAACTACAGCATCTTAGTTGTAGGGATGATTTTAAGGTGCAGAAAGAGGGGACTCTCTAGAAGGTGATGGTGTGGTTTCTTCAGGTGGAAAAACGGTGAGTGTGCAAGCTCGAATGCCACCAAGGGACTCTGGGAGATCAAAAACCTTATGCCATTCATCTTTATCTGGATCATATTTCTGCACTATCTCTACCATACAACGATTATTCCAAGAATACCCACCAACCACATAGATTTTATTTTCAAAGACAGCGACCCCAACATCACTTTGCCCTCTTAACATGGCAGCAATAGGGGTCCACTGGTCAAGGATAGGTGAGTAGTATTCGCAGCTTAGGACATCATCATAATCACTTGTTCCTCTGAAGTGATTGCCACCGATGACATAGAGCCTTTCTCCCACTGTACACATGCAATGCAGACCTCTGACAGTGGTCATCGGTGCCTTTTGGATCCATTTGTCAGTATCAGGGTCAAAGCACATGAGCTCCTTTTGGAAAGTATCATGAGTAATTCCTCCTAAAGAATGAAAATAATAGGTGTGAGGTAAATAGATTATTATAAAAATGCAAAAGTAAGTAAAGGCTCTGTCTTAGATAATTAACTTTTAACCACATATGAAATATTATAGCTTATTAATAATGTTCTTCTAAATGTCTTCCTTCTGTAAATACTTTCTCTGAATTAAAAATAAAGAAAATAACACTTTTATCTTCTTAAAGAACAAAAAAATGGTTTATATTATTGCAATGACTTTCTCAAATGGAGACTCATGGTATTTAAGAGGCTTTACTGAATAAAAATACATTTTGGCCGCTGTTAGAGTTGGGTCTGCATTAAATCCCAACTATAAAGCATCATTGGCTCCTAGCTGCTTTTTGGTAGGTGCCCTCTGAGTGCTGAGCGCTGGACTAGAGCACTTTAAATTATAGGTGCCAATTTCTTCACTTGCTAAATAGGAATATCTCCTCTAGTTATCTCATCAGGATTGTGACTATGAAGTGAAATATTTATGAAAACACTTTCAAAAATTTGAAAGTCTTGTGCAAATGTATAAGCTTATAAAAATAGTCAGAGTTGTTTATTTTTGGATGGAGAAAGGGTGGGTAATGACATCTGCTATCAGAATGCATATTTAAGAAGCTAAAGATTACAATGCCGAATATGTGTGGAATTTTATATATGCAGCAGTTTGTTGCTGAGCTATTGAGTCCATATCATCTACAAAGTGTATTCTTAGATTACATATAAATCACTGGCTATGGTGAAAGCATCATACTATATCTTGTGTAGACAAGGGTGAGAACTAAGGTAATCTTCAGCCATAGTATTCAAAACTCTACTATCAAGTGGCCAGATGGCAATCACTGTTTTCCTCTGCTTTTTTACATTTTACATAATCTAAACATAAAAACATAAAACATAAATATTTCAAATGTATTTATATTTATAGTATTTCTTTTTTATATATTTTTCTGTGCTTTACAGAATTCACAGAAAGCAAAACAGTGTTAGTTAGTTTGAAAATCAGCCATAATTCCTAACCTACTCTTTATTGGAAAGGTCATTTTTGCAATAGATACCAGTTATGCCAAAGCACCACTAAAACAATTCAGGTGTCATTTTTTTCCCCCGGAGGATTTGGAGCTCTCATTATCATGGTATAGCAGCTACACACATAAAATAAGTAGATGGTGTAAATCATTGATTAGTGGGGCATATGATTTCCTGGATGGCTCTTTCAATATAAAACATCCCATAGTTGCTCGTGAATTTAACACCAGAAACCTGTCAATCATACAATACAGGTCTTTCACTGATCCTTCTTGATTACAGATTTCATAAGGCAGTGTTCAGAGAATCAGATGACAAACATCACCTTAACACCTTTGTTCTCTAATAATGTAACGGCTGGCCTGGCACTGGCAGGCCTTCAAATGGGGAAAAACCATCCTAGGTAGGCTGTGTCAGGGCCAAATGATAAGAATCTGCCTAACAAAGTGAAATGTCAATTCCAGAGATGATCATTAAAGTAAGACTTCTTTCTAAATTCTACAGAAGGGTGATTTGAACAACAACAATTTGAGAATGAAAGTTGCTACTAGGACACTGAATAAACTGTAGCCATTTTAGAATTTTTAAATAGACAATTATATCTGCATGTGCCTAAAATACAGATAATCAGCACAGAATTATTTATGCAATGACGCCACAGTAGAACCCCATTATAATGCTAAGGAAAAAGGAAACACATATTATGGATTATACTAAAAGAGAGAATGAACATTATTATGTATTATTATGCTACTGGAAACATGTTTTATACACAGTAGAGCTGATATGTTATATAATGATGTATGTCCTCATATACTTTAGCTACATTCTTAATAAAATGAATTAATTGTTGCTATAGAGACTATGAATGGTGTTCATCAGAATATGAAGTATGAGAACAGAAAGCAAACTGGAATCTGAACACTTTAAAATGTCTTCTATGGTGTAGCAGCTACTCATCAAAATAAGAAAAAAATAAAAATAAATGTCTTCTAAGTTATACATTTATATCAGGGTTGGTTTGCTGTTAGTCTTATAAACTTACAGAATGCCCAAGGCATTCATATGCAAATGTACACACAAAAATACCTTCTGAAATCAACATAATTGTATTTCGATTATCCATTTTCTGGATGATTATTATTACTACCACTATATGGAAAGACCATATAGTTAAAAGCTTATTTATTATATTGTATTCACATAATTGTTTACCTGAGATATACATCACTCCTCCATATACAGTTCCAGCATGGCCGTAATGGGGCTCACTCATTTTGGCAACATAGGTCCATTCATTTGTTCTTGGATTATAACATTCCACTGTAGCTGTTACAAAACAAAATTATTTTTAATCTCAAATTTAGTAATCAATATTTTCTTTTAAGTGAAACAATAATAATGATATCCAAATATTTGAAGCATATCTACTATAAACATGGGAGATCCTGGGGAGGTTCTTATAGTAATTATTGAGACTATATTAATAATATGAACCATTAATACATGTTACATTAGATAATGTAAAAATCTAACACATTTCTGTTATTGCAGAAATTGCTAAGACTTCTTCTGGAATCTTGTTACACCTTTATAATTTGATATTTCTCCAATTTCTTTGCTCTAAAAATGCATGAAGAAAAGATGAAAAAATCAGAAGGAAGGAAAAACACCTCAATTCAGGGTTCCCATGTTGACACATCACATAGGAACAAACATTAATGTATATAAGAAGCAAAATTTTAAATTGGTTTATGTTCTAAAGCCTATTGCTTTTCTTCATATACAGACTACAAAATGGACACATGTTAATTCTCTATGTTTATACTTTAAAGCCAATAATTTGCATATACCCATTACCCTTGCAGAGAGTACTACTCTTTACCTGAAGATGGTGGGCAGCATAATATAAAGTTAAGATTTTTATTAAGAGTACTTCCTCTCAGTAATAAACTTATCATCTTTAACATAAAGTATTTTGGGGAAGTGACCTCAACTTACTTAAACATCTTTCAATCAATGTGTTAAAACCTCGAGAACAGAACGATGACAGTCAAGACCAGTGGAAGGCAGAAAGGTTGTTATAAGGACTCTGGTCAAAAGCATGAAGTCTACATTTACTTGAAAAGTTAATATTATTTATTGCAGACACTGCCAATTGCTAATCCAATTTCTTGCCTCCCTCAACCCTACTTTTGTTTTACTAACAGAACCACAACACTCACTGCTCAGGGAAGCACTGCACCAAGCTAAAAACAAAATGCAATTTAGCAAGTTCCCTTGAAGCTTTGATTGACGATATGCTATAGTTCTAGGCAGGGACACGTAAGCAGATGTCTACTGAGTGGCACTATTGGATTAAGCCACTGGAATAAGATTTAGCTCCTTGCAACCAATGCAATCCTAGTGACAAATCAACCTTTGAATGAGATTTCCTACTTAAAAAGTAAAATGACCACAGGCAAAGCAGAGAGAGGAAAAGAGAGAGGGAGGGAAGGAGAGAGAGAGAGAGAGAGAGATTACTTTTCTGCTCTGTTCAATAATTTCATTTCATCGTCAAATTCACTATGCAAAGTACTTTTTCCTCCTCCAACCACACTTACATTGTACCACTTCTCATCTCTCTATTGACTTCTTTTTCCGCTTACATTAGCTTTGAATTTTTAGTCTTATTTACTATGTCCAGTCACTGGATGTCTTTTTAAACGTTCATTTCCATTTGCCTTTGGCATGACTTTCACCTAAATGACAATCAAAATCCTACTGAATGTACATTTCTCTCTATCTATCTATCTCTCTCTCTTTCTCTCTCTCTCTCTCTGTCTTCACTTAACAGAGGACCTAGTGTATTGATTGGTACTTGGCATTAGCAAAGTAATTAATAGGAGGATTTTATGCTAAAGTAATCTAGTCACACATTCTGTCAGAAAAGGGTTTAAAACGACTGCCAGAGATCATCTTCTCCATCTATATGAAGTCAGACAGGATTGACTATCATTTTATACTTTTCTTAATGTAGGACCCTGCATTAAACTTTGAGATCTTTGATTGTAACTGTTTTTCCTTATATCTAATTCAAACTGTTCTGACATGATTTCTGCTAGTTTCCTCTTATTCTTCTTATAATGGAGTTAGAAGTTGAATATTCACTTTTTATGATTATTAATATTTTTCCACATAGACAGATAATGCTGTTTTTCTGTTAGTGAGTTAATCGCATTTTTTCCCTAGTAGAGGTTATAAGAATTTATCTATACTTTCTCATACAAGACTTTCTCAATGCAAGATGGCTATTAACCAATAATAACACAATAACTATATAATAGTTCATCATCTCTAAACTTTTCTTCTTCCAGATAATCTACCTTCTTTAGCTTTTCTAGTCTTTTCATCTTTATTATTCATCTTTAGACTTTCTCCAGGCAAAACTGCTGTTGGTATCAGTAAAATCAATAGTATTTAGTTTTAAAATAGAATGCATCTAATTAAAAAGTAGATACACATGCTCTTATTTCTATTTTCCATATTTAAAAGCCAGTCAGATATAGGTTAGTGCCAACAACTCTGATGGGAGGAGGGGGCAAGGGATGACGCAAAGCAAAGAGTTGGAGCCACAAAGCAGTGCTTCCATCATTGTCTACGAGAGTTGAGAATGGTAAGGAGGCAACTAGGAAAATCTAGAGCAGGCGTCAGCAAACTTCAGCCCATAGGCCAAATCCAGTCTACTGCCTGTTTTTGTATGGCCCACAAAATAAAACTGTGAATGGTTTTACATTTTTAAAAGGCTGGAAAAGAATTAAAAGACTATTTTGTAATATATGAAAGTTATATAAAATTCAAATTTCAGTGTTCATAAATAAAGCTCTGTTGGAGCACAGCTTAACCCATTTGTTTATGAATAGTCAACAGTTGCTTTTGCACTATAACAGCAGAGTTGATTAGTTATAACAGAGATTGAATGGCCCACAACGCTGAAAATATAATAGATTCTTTCTGGCCCTTTACAGGGCCAGTTTGCTGACCCCTAATCTAGAGAATCAACTTCAGTAGTCTGGTGGCCTAGCGTTTAAGTTAGAGAATCTCTCCAACTTAAGAATTACACTTAGACTGGTTATTTCACATATATCAGGAATTCTTATTTTTTCAGATGATTCCACGGGAGTTCTGAATTGGCCCCAAGAGATGATATGGAACTTTTCTTTGAGATGAGGAAAGAGATTAGGCCTGAAAAAAACCATTTGAACAATGATGACTCCCATAGAGGGGGGATGGACTCCATAAACCTAGAGTGTGTGTTAGTGATCATGAAAACCCCAAATCCATTAAAGGATATGGAAACATTGGATAAATTTTAGTAATTTTATTGTACATTTATTTGAAAAAGTTCTAACATGTTTTTTATAAGTTATTTCATTATTTGACTTATTAATATTTAACTGAAGTGAAAGGTATCTGAGCTGTCATATTCTTCAATATAGAAAACCTCAATGTTAGATTGATTTCTTATATGACATAATTTCGAAGGATGCCAGAAATAATTGACTTCTTTTTCACTTAAGTGACAGCTACTCTAAGCTTCCCCTAGTTTCCCACTGTAACCAGTGTCAAAGGAGGCAGGGTTTCCAAGGAATTATATTCTAGCAATAAAACAGGCCCGTGCACATGTGAGCATGCATGCCCATACATACTGATGATTTTTTTTATTCTGATGTACCATGACCTTAGCTTTTCCTTAGGTCTATACACTCTATAAAAGGATTTAAAAAGGCTAAAGGCATTAAGATGATCTAAAATGTCTCACAAACATTTCCAGTGTTTTCTTTTTATAATTATATATAGGCAATGGTTACAGTGCGTATGAAGGATAAATGATGTACTGGTACTAATGAACCTGTTAAATTGTTAAATGACTTTCTCATCAATTTCCTTTTCCTGCCACCCATTCCTATTACCCTCTCTATTTACATAGGCATATGAATATGTCAATGTAATCAGTTACGATGGGAATGTTTATTATAACAGATGTTCGTGTGTGGAAGGGGGGATTACATAAAAAACAAAAAAACATTTGTGGAGTAAGAGAAAAGTTAAAAACTCAGTCTCTGGCTGGAACATTCAGAAATATAGGCAATAGGTCATTTGGAAACAAAATCTGCTATTATAGAAAAAAAGTGGGCGCAAGAAAACTGGAAAGGGCAACTAATACAAATTCTTTACTTATTTATACAATGAGAAACATTATTAATGGATAGAATTCAGAAGAACTCATTGATATTATTCTTTGGGAGCGGGGGTAACCAGGGCAGAAAACATCAAGTTTGGTTACCTCAACAATACAGAGTGTGATAAGACAAAGACAATCTGCTTCTTGCTCCTGTTTGAGTATAACTAGAAGGAACCCAAAGTGGGTGGGGTTAGTCAGAAAAAATGAAACCTCTTGCTGCTTCCTCTTAAGTCATCACTCTTTTTGGCCTGAAGGTTCTCCTGGAATCAAGACTCTCAATTTGAGGGCACTTAACAAGTCAATCACATATATTTTTTTTAATTTCCAAAATAGTTTAACTTAAAATATTTATTTAGTATAGGATGTATTTGATGGGTATGCTGATTTTAAGGGATGTAATCATTTTCTACAAAAGTTCAGTTACTTATATATTGCAAGAGATCATTTCAAATGGAATGAACTATCAAATAATTGGATTATAATTGGAATCGGAGTTGCTTCTTGGTATGGAGTGTTTGTGTCTATTTTATTATCAAATGTATATTTTTTTGAAAAATGCAATTTATGAAATAAGATAAAAATGGACCTATATTTACCATCTAGAGGGGGACTTTTTAAAAAATCATTATCCAAAACAAACAAACAACACACAAACAAGCAAAAAAAAGAATTTTAAAAAGATGAAAATAAAAAAGTCATTATCCTTAGATTAAGCTTTGGGGATTTTATTTTTAAAACCTAAATATAATCAAATGGTTATTATGAATTTAGGAATAGCTCAGGAAAATGATGATTCCTTTGTTTCTTTTCACTTTCAAAATGAAAGAAGAAGGCTTCTTTTAATCAGAGATGGAAGGGGGTTTCTGAAGATCATGAGCAAGGAAGCCCATGCATGAACCACTTGTCCAACAGCGTGGTCTATTGCTTATTCTTGGATTGGTATAACATAGGAGGAACTCAAAGTGGGGAGGGTTAGAAAAAAGAAGTCTCTAGCTTCTTGGTTTTATGTAATGACTTTCATTGGCCTGAAGATTGTAAACTCCCAAAAGAATAAAGGCTCTAATTAGTATTAGGAATAATATACTGAAAACTTAGTAGCTGCATATTAATAGAGGTGATTACATCAATAAGCAAGCACTGACTTTCTTGAAAAATGGAGCTATTTCCTTTGAGAAGTTTCAAAATGACCACTGACTGCCATGGCTGATGACCTATAATTTCTGAACTCTTAAAGATTATCTTACACAAATGCTTTTCTAAGAAGGAACCAAGTCACTACTTGCACCTTCTGGATATTTCCAAGTACCATAAATTTAAAATCGTATAATAGCATGAAAACAATGCATGTGGGTTGACTGAAGACACCTAAATGACAAT
>NW_012149975.1:1563091-1566412 GCF_000956105.1 Propithecus coquereli | reverse complement strand
GAGAAATTTGTCTTTATGTTTAATATAAATGCACACACTTACGCAGTTCACCAGCAGCATTTCGCCCACCAACTGCATACAGATATCCTTTGAGGGCACTTAGGTGGAAAAAGGTGCGCTTTTCATTTAAAGATGCAACCTGCATCCATTTATTGTATCGAGGGTCAAATCTGAAGACTGTATCGACTGCCGTTTTTCCTTTTGTGTCGTAATTACTCTGTCCACCAACGACATAGAGGAAATTTCCAATGACGGCGATGCCATGCTGGTACCTTGGGGCATCCATGGGGGCTAATGATTTCCACTCATGGGCCTTTTCATCATACATGCGCAATTCCTTACTGACAACCAGCTGCTGCCTCAGCACTCCTCCTAGTGTAACCAAATGAGTGGTGTCAGACCGAATGGCAGTCCTGTCTGACTGCATAACTGGCTGCATATATGGCATCATTTGGTAATTGCTGGCTTCCAAAAGCAAATTCACGCACGTATTGTCAGTTCTCATGAAATCCACCGTTTGCACGTAATTAATGAGCTCCTGTGGTGTCATCAGTGGAAATCGTATGTTCTTCATTAATTTTGCAGCAAAGTCCATCCGAGGCTCTTCCAGGCGAAGCCAACGACAGGTGGCCTTAAAGAGCTCAAGTTCAGTGCAGTGCTTAAGGCTATTACTGGAAAGCACAAAGGCAAGACGCTCGAAAGGAAGTTTCAAGAACTCCCCAGTGCTCAGTAATGCAGGAAAATTCTTTAAGACGAAACTGTTAACGTATTTATCCACTTCTGTCAGATTGTAGGTGTTGGCAATCCGCCCAACTTCGACACAGTTGTCTAAAGTGACCTATTAAGTCAATTTTCAAAAATTAAAACATGACTACTTTCATGACATTCACATCTCGAGAACACAAATACCTGTTCTAGAATAAGGGTAAATTATGCTTTTTAGTATCCATATAGATGCAAATAAAGATTCTTATCTAAATGCATCAATGATCTAAAGAGTATTCAAACCACCTATACCTAATCCAGTAGAAGGATGACTAAAAGAAAATGATCAAAGTCTGTAGGTTAGAAGCTACTCTAAGAAACAATGTGATAATTTGACTATAGCCCAAATAATTCACTTTCTTTCTTCAAAAAATATGCCCCCCCCAAAAAAAAAACATTGATAAAATTCTCACCAGATGAAAATGTTGGGAAAATAGAGGATTATTCTATTTTGGTTCATGTCAATCCACTTCTAAGTCATGATCTTAAAAGTATCACACAGTTAGCAGATCCATAAACAGAAAAGCTCTAATACCCGATTCCTAGATTTCCCTTTCACGCAAACAGGTATCACTCATTACTATCATATATTTTTGGTTCCTTCAAAAGTTTTCTCATGATGAAGATAATTTAATAGGACAATTATTCCTAGGGTGAAGTTATTTTCCATATTATTTATCTGGAAACATAAGCAAGGAAATAGGTTTTTTGAGAGTAGGAGGGGTGTATCTACATAAAATCACTCGTGTAGATGAGTTTTTGGTATCTATGATGACTGCTTCTGTCTGGGCAAGGTAGCTTTCCTTAGCCCATCTCTTACTCTCAGCATACTCTACCTCTGTCTGGGTCAAAATGAGCCCAGAACCATTTCCCCAGCACAGAGTAAATTATATCACAAAGCAGAAAGCAGGTAAAGGAGAGAAGCAATAGAGAGGCCTTTCCTCAGCAGAACCTCTTTTCAATGCTCTAATAACTGGTCAAAAGGAAAAATGGGAAAAAATATATCAGCAAATATAATACCAGGAATAAATCACAAAACAAGCCTACCATACAAATATTAGTGTGTGTATATAAACACAGAGACAGGTCACAGGGAATTTGTTTTTAAATTTTGTCAGAGTGTTTATTCACAATGTGACACAAATCTCATCAATGTATTGTTAAGTTCATAACTGTATTGTTAACATATTGGCAGATGGTTAAGAGAAAATTGGCTAATTCTCCTATTGACATTTTATTTAAAAGCTCAAATGACACTAACAGCATTATTCCTGGGCATAAAACAACAGCCCAGTTAGGATATAATACCACTGAAAGCTCTAAGGTTAACACATACACACAGCTATTTTCAAAGATTTATCACTCAAGAAGAACCTGTACTCTTTTAAGCAGCTGGTTTGCTTTACAAAAATCACCAAAAATGTTTAATTGCTTATTATACTTAGTAGCCATATGTTTAAAAATACCTGAAACATAACTGTAACACAAAAGAACTAGGAAAATAAATTAGCAAATTATGGGCCTCCAGAAATGCACTGCTTAACACTATATCAATATGTTAGATTTCTAATGTGGTTAATAAAAAGTCCATTTTAATCTAATTTTAGTAGTGGCAGGTTGGTGTCTCATAAAATTTTAAGCTGTGTAAATGGAGTTATAGTCAATACTTAACTGCCCACATCACCCTGGGTAGAAGTGACTCCTGTTTGGGGTATGGATCCACTTCCCAAGACAAGTAAGAAATAGGCCTTCCCCAGAACAAAGGTAATTTGCATTTTTGAACATGTTTACTAGTATGGTTAAGCAAAAGTTGGTGACGGAATAGATATAATTCCCAAGTATGCAGATTCTGATCATTATCGATATGATTACTAATAAAAACAACAAAGAATGGCTACTTTAAGTGGGCAAAATGTTACCACCAGTTGTTAGTCAACAGATTTAAATCTAAATTTATAAGGTGCAAAATAGACGAAGATCAAAGATTAGACACTGAACTGTAGAATTTAGAAATGGAAACAAGGTATTTAATCCATTCGCCTTTTCCCTCTTCAACTTTATCCAATGAGAAGACAATTACTAAAATCACAGGTGAAAGAAATCTACATTTTATTTAAGGGTATTTGGAAAATGCCTTCTATATATCAGTACACTTACATATACAGACATACAGGACTGGAAAAGACTTTGACAGACCACCTAGTCAAAACAGATAGCTGCCTGCTCTTTTCTTAAAAATCACCAGAGAATGGTATTTCATAACCTTCTGAATTGCCATCTTCTTGATAAAAGGACTAAGTATTTTCTATAGCTCATGTAGAACAGCTACTGCACTGTGGGTATATAATGAAGGTTAAATCGTATGAACATCAACAATACAAAAATTAAAGATGTGATGATAGATGCAATTAAAAATAAGATACCTGTTGAATTTATATAACAAATTACTAGAAACTTATTAATTTAAAAGTGAGACACAGATAAGAAAGCTACGTAAAGGAAATTAATTCTTATCGAGTATATGTAATAAGAGATTAAAAATTAATCATAGAATAT
>NW_012149975.1:1546833-1547346 GCF_000956105.1 Propithecus coquereli | reverse complement strand
TACATTATGCTTGTATTTATATATGACTTTTTAAAGTCGATTACTCTTGTACATTTTAAAATTCACCTGAGCAGATAACATGGACAGACTTCTATTTCAGTGTATAAATATTTACTTCATTCTTTTCAGTGGATAGATAATAATCCATAGTGTGGGCATACCATAAATTATTCATCCGTTCCCCTTTGGTTGGACACTTACATTGTCTCTCAACTTTTGCAATTATAAGCAATGGATCTCCTTGTACATACATATACCTAGTTGTATAAGTATATCCGTGGGAGATATTCTTAGAAATGGAATTCTTGGTTTTGAAGAATAAGTATTTTCAAAGTTTTGATAGCTAATGGCAAGTTAAAGTATTTGGTCTTTATTGGGAGAAATATCATACCTTGGTTACGGACAAAATGAGAGATATCAAGGTATTAATGATAAGAGCCTCACTGCTGTATGCCTCCACGTGTTATTTTTATTTATCAAATATTTTTTTGACTTCTGCCAGCTGAAACTAAT
>NW_012149975.1:1539673-1546783 GCF_000956105.1 Propithecus coquereli | reverse complement strand
TAAAGGAAATTAATTCTTATCGAGTATATGTAATAAGAGATTAAAAATTAATCATAGAATATTGGGATTAAAGAAGCAAAGCCTACAATAATAGTTAACAATATAAGCAGGCCCAAACTGACAAAATAATAGTAAACAATTTTTGGAGAAATACGAGATTATTCTATTATGGTTCATTTCAATGCACTTCTCAGTTATGTTTCTTAAAAATGCCTCAGCTAGCAGATCTCCAAACATTTAGCCTAGGTAGTATTAAAACATGGATACCTGTAGTAACATAATATATAATGCAATTTATGTATGTAATAGAATATATTGCACTTTGAAAATATAAAATATGAAGTTTAAAGTTTGTTTTTAAAATTCCTAAGAATAAGGAACTCTAATTCCATCTGAATTCATCTTGTTTCATCTGAAACCTGGCCAAAATTCCAAAGATGATATACTTAAAAAGAGTTATAATAAAAATTAATCCAAAAAACTAATTTTGAGTGTCTTTGGATAGAAACATGAGACTAAGATTTGTTTTTGTTTTCTCATTAAAATATATTAATGCTTTATGGAAAAAAAATTAATCCAAATAATTATATTAGCATTTAAAAGGATAGAGCATCAAAAAAAGGACAAAATTCATCAAACATGTATGGAAACTGATAAAATTGTTTTTAAGATAATCAAGTGCTCATTTAAGCATCCTTGATATAAACTGTTATAAATTATTCTATTACAGCCAAACAACCTTCACGGTCATCCTAAAGGCAGTTTCAACACCATAATTTTGCAAGTGGTATTCGCATTAACATATTGGTACTCACTGCTGCTATACTGTTCAAATTATACCTGATGTACCACACTATCATTAACATAATTTGATATTTTAATAGCAGATTTCATCAGAAATCTTGGACTTTTTGTTAAAGATTGGTGTTTTATACCAAAAAAAAAGCCTGTTAAGAAAAAAAAATTTGTATGTGCTTTTGTACTCCCAAGAGAAATGCAAAAACCAGCCTGACATCTAGCACAACTAATGCAGTAAAATGAAAGCATGTCCACAGAAACAGACTAGGAAGGAATCAAATAAGCTTCCTTGGCCAGCAAAGGATGTACAAGCATCTTCTCTCAAGCCTCCTTCCACAGGTGAGAACATCACAAGACACAAGGAAGGGACCTTCTGGTAAGAAGAACAAAGAGATGATTTAAAAACAAATGTGCTCTCACACGCATTCTCTCTCTCCTGCATTCGCTCTCTCCCTTTCTCTCTCTCTCTCTCTCTGTCTCTCTCTTCAGTTTTTAAATGTCATTTTAGGTGAATGCTGATGGTGTCTCCACAATGGAGAATTCAATTCTCTGTTTCTTTGCACTCTGAATGCACTTCTTTTATTGCATGCAAAGTTAGTTATTACCGTGGTTTTTGTGAAGCCGAAGTGCCTTGGTCCTAGGCTAGGCCTCTTCTTCCCACAGAGAGTCCCATATGGCAGTTAGGCAAAAAGGGGTGGTCAAGGTTATAAGCAGGATGATATTTAGAATTTTAACATCTAGAACAGAATGGGTATCAACTAATCAGAATAGATACCTGACCATAAACAACTGGTATGACCATCTGGGTGGTATTAGCTCAGTATTAGCCTTGGCAATAAGGAGGTCAATATTGGTTTGGTGGAGAAGGAAATAATTTTGATTCATTGTCAACTCTCATCATCTATACAGCTTTTTCCCTAACTTGTATTAAATCTCCTCAAAGGTGAAAAAAATTATCTTAAAAGACATGTCTGATAATCTTTATGGATAAGTCTAATTTAGATTAAATAAAGAATGTGAAATAAATGTACTATACAGGAAATCCACACATCAAGAAGAATGTCCCCAAAGCAAAAGTAAGTCTTTTCCAATGGCTTCTTCTGATTCTTTTCATTTTTCTCTTGACAGAATCATGTTCTCCCTTTTCCTCTGCCTTTTGCCTCTCTCCTACATATATACCTCTTTATTTTCTGTCTCCAACTCTTCGTTATCTCTAGTTACCTCAATAAAATTTCTCTCCACTTCATTTTGAGCTCACCACCCCATCACTGATTTAAAAATGTGCATGTAGAACCAGTAATATATCTGTGTCAAGGGGGGAAAAACATAACTTTAAAGAAAGAATATCACCAAGTCTAAAGCCCAATGGCATCTTCATTCCCTGATGTAAAATGCTTTATACAAAAATAAAGACAAAGGTGAGAAAGAAACCATTATTCTGTTTTTTTATTCTGTATATTTGTATATTTAAAATGTAATATTTCCTGTTCAATCACAAATGTCCTATTTCAGCAACCTAATGTTAAATTGGGTTTGCTTTGTGGACTAGCCTGTAATCCTCCGTAATAATAATTTTGTGTGGCAAATGCTAGATGTTAAAAATTTCAAATTGCAAACAAATACGTATGTACCCTCTAAAGATAAAAAATTTAACTGTAACTTGTTTGTAAACTAGGGAAGGGGTGCACAGTATTTAACATGTCATAGTTATGCAACATCTAAGGACAAAAACCAGTGTAACTTTTATAGGTACGACTAAACAAAGGCAATTTTCCATTATCCTCATAGTATATAAAAGTGATTTTAGTTTTTCAGAATTTGTTACCTACTCTGCTTTATATCTGTCCTTCACTGTCAGCCTTTTGTATTCATTTCATTGTCATTTTTTCCATAACTACCAAGAAAATAACATAGCAAGACCCAAAATGTCAAATCCTATAAACTATAATACTAATTACCACCCTTAGAGAAAACTATTACTGCAAAGGATGGCGAAGATAGGAGGCGGGTTAGTTCTTGTTCCATTAAGCCTGATGCTCTATATAGAAAATTGAAGTCTCTATTCCACCAAAGGCAAGTGTGGCTTTAATATCATTCAAAACTAATACATAAATGTTTTCTGGGTTATTTACTGATTTGTATTTTATATATCACTGCTCTTCTTCACCCACACAAATGGTGGGGCAAAGGCAATATATGTAACCTAAACATTTGTACCCCTGTAATATGCTGAAATAAAAAAAATTTTAAAAAGAATAAGGTAGAATTGTATGAGAAGGGAATTTTTCTTTCTAACATATCAAACCCAAGTAGTGTTTTTGTTATGTGAGCTATGATCTCACTATATCATTAAGAATATAAAACCTATTTCCTCTAAAACATTTGATTTCAGCACACAGTTCTTAAAACATGAGAACCTTATATTTAAAAATGTTCTGTAATAACTTAGCTCATGGGAGAACTAAAAAAAATCCTGCTTTGAAATATACTTATAGTATCTTGAAATGTTCAGTTCTTATAAGTAGAAAAGGCACAAGGACTACTGTTTTTCCTGTTTCATTTGATTGCTGAGAAGGAAAGAGGAAGTAAATAGAGCAAGGCTGTACATAGGCTTAAATAAGAAACAAAATGCATGAAACAAAGACGAAGGAAAAGTTGGATTTTCCATGTTCCTAGAACTAATAACCTACCAAATTTTCTCAAAAATTACCATCGAGTCTGACAGGGGAGATTTCCACTGTAAAATCACAGAAACATATCCTTTGCAAACACAATGAAGCACAAGTAAAGTAGAATGATGCTAATAAAAGAAGTATTTCCTAAAAGTTCATAGGCAAGAAAGTTCTAAAACAGAGAGAGGTAGGAGTAAACTATACCACAAGTAAGCTTTCCCAGAGAGAAGCCTCTTCTCCATTAGAAGTGGGTTTTAGGATGTCTGCAGGGGGCACAAGGAATGAAGAACATAATCTTTAAGACAATATTATGTGTTTACAAACATGAAGAAATTTCCAAAAGGTTAAAACAGACAGTTATAATAGATGTTTCAAATAGGTTAAGGAACCAACATTCCAATTACTGGAAATTTGTCAATATTATAAAATTACTGTGATGTCATCTTCAAATAAAATTGTTTCAAATAGAGTTATCTAGAACAGAGTTCTTTTCTATTATTTTGACAATAATATACTATTATAACATTTTATATATTGTACATTAACCAGTTTGGTCTTCTCTTTCAGGTAAAAAAAAAAAAACTGATCAAAATCAATGTCTGAAGTTGTACTAAACCTCTTCATTAGAGAACAGGTAAACAATGCCTCTCGTTAGCGAATATTTCCAAAGAAATCTTGGCATTTTCCCCAGTTTGGCTCGGGATGACCATGTGTTGCTAAGATCAGTGTAAAGCAACGTTAAGAGTCTATAAACATAAACTTTAAGTGTTACTACTAAATTAAATACTAGACTTAAGACATTTTAAAAAATACATTCAATACACTCGGACTTAGGGGGGGAGGGGGGACAAGGGCAACATACATAACCTAAACGTCTGTATCCCCATAATATGCTGAAATAAAAAAAAATACATTCAATACAATTCATTTTTCCTTGAAATGAAGTTGTTATATGATATCAGTGACATAACTAGAGAAAAGATGCTAATAGCTCTTGAGGGGATGGGCCTTGTATGATTAAATTAAAATGAAATTTTTTTTTTTTTTAGCGCCCGGATTCTGTAATGGAAGCAACAACTAGCATGGGAAATTAACAAACTTCACTTAGGCAATAAAGAAGACAATACAAGCCAACGATACAATACCATGCTCTCATAAAACCCTTAAAAGTAGCAGTTAGTTTAAAAATTTACAAGTAATTGTGAGATAGTAAAGTACTTTAAAATAGAAACAAACATACAAAAACATGCTCTCAATAGTCCAGTTAAATTACTTATTGGTTGACTTTGTAAGATAAGGAATACCTTATTAATAAAATAATTAAAGACATCTTCTCTTGAAAGAGTGTTTTAAAGAAGGTTCTATGTTCAAAATATGTAAGTTTTTAAAGGCCTAACAGCAATTATTTGCCAATGTTACAATTGATATGAGTTAAATCAATTACAGAAAAACATACTATCCATCAACATGATGAGTTAGAAAATAAATCAAAATTACTATTGCCAAAATTTTTAATCAGAAAAGCAAGTTTCAGGAGTTCAGGAAATCTTGGCAATGTTTCTGTACACCCCAGGCATTTAGTTTCCCAGAAGTAAAATTTAAGGGTCATAACGAAAATAAAATACTGTCTTCAGGAACTGGGTGACCGCAAAGTACTTCAGTGATTGGTAGGTGTATATGTCCTCTCTTGTCTATTAAAAAAGGCTAAACACTATTAAGTGGATAATATGTTTCTATGGAATCAACACTTATATCCTTACAGGTCTGCACATAGGTGTTAATTCTTAAGATCTAGTGCCCATGTTAAAGGAAGAAAAAAATAACCAATCCTTTTTAAAAGACTTCTAGAAGCTCAGGTTACTTTTCCATTGAATTTCATTTAAGAAGCCTGTTTGTACAAGATCATTAAGGTGAATAAAACCAGATTATGGTATATAACAGTATCAAACAAGTTAAAGTATGTATCTTTATCAAACACTGTTAGTATCTAATATCATCTGATTACACACAAAGCTTGATTAAATGATTCCACTTTGTAAATGCACCTGTTTTAATTTCATCTTCTTTCCAGACTACTTACTATATAACACCTCTCTCTAATGGTGAGAGTTTCATATGTCTACACAACAGATTTCATGAGTCCTACCCTAAGCAGGCTACATCAGAGTCTATCACAGGAAAAATCAGGTTTGAAAATATCTTACCCCAGATATGAGAAATACTTTACAGAAGTCCAAAACTGGCAGAATTTGCAGAAAGCTAGCAGCTTCCAGCGTGTCTTGAAGGTTGTCCATGTTAAGAGAAAGCTTTGCAGTATAAATGAAATCAATAATTTTCCTTAGACCAACTTTGCTCACACCATGAAGCTTAATGCACATTAAATCTTGTTCTTTCATTCCACCTTAAACAAACAAAAAAAAAAACATTCAATTAAATGAAGGTGAATAATTAAGGTCAAACTCACTTCTGCTGCTAATTAGATGCAACAAAATCTAGGAAAAGTCTTATTCTGTGTAAGAATTCATAACAGAGCCAGTCTTCTGCATATTTTACAGTTAAAAGAGAGTACTTAAAAAGGATTATCTCTACACTAATGGAGGTCATATATGATACAAGCACTTCCAAAATGTTCTCCTGTCACTTCTTATCTTTTGATGGATTAAAGATTGTATTAGCGGGACACAGAGTCTCTGATGGCCCGTTCAGATATGAGTTTGAAAAAGAAAAGCTGTGAAATAAAGATGGACAGTATGAAAAAAAGTGCATCAATTTCCCATGTTATAACAGCGATATCCACAACCATATGAAGGACTGTTGTATATTCCTTTTAAAACTGCTTCCTCTTGTAAAGGCACAGACCATAAGAACCGAATTTCATGTTAGAAATAAGATTTAAACACATATTGTTCATACTGTTTTAATGTGGTTGCAGAGTTTAAAAAGGCAAACTACCTGTGAACATAGCCTTGAAGTAATCACTAGCAGACGCCATCATGACTCTATGCACAGGGAAGGCATCATCTGTGTCACCTGGCATCAGGGTCACATCACAAAGCAATCCTTCAAGTCGAAGCTGGTCAAAGCCCTACAATAAGAACATGAGTTGGGCCACTAATTAAGGAAAATGAAGTTAGAAATTTCTGCATGCTGACATTCTGTTTACATATTAATGTAGTATGACATATTTGGGACATAAAGCCAACAGAATAATTACTTAGGAAAAGAAAAAATAAGCGAATAGCATTCTTGATATGTGACAATGTATATTTCTTTCACTGTAGGAATAAAATAAAATTAAGACTAATTTGGATTAAGAACAAATAAGGCAAGAGTATGTACATTCACTTATTTACACAATCATCAACTTTTACCTTATTTTGAAAAAAAAAATTACCATGTGCACCTCTGTTTCCCCATCTGCACAATGAGGGCATTAGACTGTCCAATGTTCATTTCCATGATAATATTTTAATAGTCCTTTTGTAGTATTTTACTAACACATCTTGGTTTTGGTTTTTCTTTTTCTTTCTTTTTTTTGGGGGGGAAAAAGAAAAGTAGAGAACATCTATACTGAGTGCAAGATAGGAGTTCTTTCTAACAGTTGAATTGTTCCATCTCTTTGAGAATTAGATATGGTGCT
>NW_012149975.1:1525954-1527423 GCF_000956105.1 Propithecus coquereli | reverse complement strand
TGTGTGTGTGTGTGTGTGTGTGTGTGTGTGTGCGTTTCTCACATTTTTTTATCCATTCATCTGTAGATGAGCATTTAGGTTGATTTCAGATCTTAGCTATTGTGAATAGTGCTGCAATAAACATGGATTACTGATTTAATTTCCTTTCGATATATACCCAATAATGGGATTCCTGGATCATATGGTGGTTTTATTTGTAATTTTTTTAAGAAACCTCCACACCGTTTTCCATAATGGCTGTACTAATTTATATTTCCACCAACAATATTTGAGAGTTCCCTTTTCTCCATATCCTCACCAGCATTTGTTATTTTTTCTTTTTGATAATAGGCATTCTAGCCAGTGTGAGATGACATCACACTGTGGTTTTGATTTGCATTTTTCTGATTATTAGTGATGCTGAGCATCTTTTCATATATTTGTTGGTCATTTGTATGTCTTCTTTTGAGAAATGTCTATTTAAGTCATTTGCCCATTATTTAATCAGATTATTTGGCTTTTTGCTATTGAGTCGAGTTCCTTATATATTCTGGATAGTAACTGTTTGTCAGATGCATTGGTTTGCAAATACTTTCTCTGATTCTATAGGTTGTCTCATCACTTCAAAATGCAAAATATCCTGGCTAGCCAAACAATCTTGAGCAAAGAGAACAAAGTTGGAGGCATCATACTACCTGACTTCAAAATATACTACAAAGCTACAGTAAACAAAACAGTCTGGTACTGGTATAAAACCAGACACATGGACCAATGGAACAGAATAGAGAACCCAGAAATAAATCTATGCATTTATAGCCAACTGATTTTCGACAAAGGCACCAAGAACACACATTGGGGACAGGACAATCTCTTCAATAAATGGTGCTAGAAAAACTAGATATCCACATGCAGGAAAAAGAAACTAGACCTCTATCTCTCACCATACACAAAAATAAGCTCTAAATGAATGAAAAACTTAAATCTAAAACCCAAAACTATGATACTACTAGAAGAAAATATAGGAGAAATGCTTCGTGAAATTGCACTGGGCAAGCATGTTTTGAATAAGACCTCAAAAGCACAAGCAACAAAAGCAAAAATAAACAAATGGGATTATATCAAATTAAAAAGCTTCTTCACAACACATGTATTATCTCTTTTAATGATAATTATGATGCTAATAATGCAAAAAATGGACATTTATTATCACCATGAACCATGGCACTAGATCATAGGCATAAAGAAACAACAATTTATTAATAGATCCTAGATCATGAGGAGTTCACTGATAGGCCATATTAATAAGGGCTAAAATGTCTGAGTAGAAGAAGCTACTAACTCTACTTGGGTCAAGAAAGGTTTTATAAAAGAGATACCATTTAAGGTGGGTAATTATGAATGAATAGGGATTTACCAGACAGAACAAGTAAAGTAAGTGCATTCCAGGGAGAGGTAATGGGTACAAAAACACTGACGTGTGAAAAAACGAT
>NW_012149975.1:1523299-1525904 GCF_000956105.1 Propithecus coquereli | reverse complement strand
ACCTTAAAACCAGGTAAAATATATGAAAAAAAATAGTTTTAAAAAAGCAAAGGAGAAAGATCTGCAAAAGACGAGAAACAACTAGCTATGCCATAAGATCGTTACAACTTACTGCCTGGAGATTCCAGACAGAGGTAAAGGAGAGGGAACTCAGATAAATCTCAGCATTCTCCGGGGCTGAGAGTCTGGGGAGACCAAGGCAGCTAGGGCAGAATACAAGAGGAGAATTCTGCAGACAGAGACGACTCTAGAGATCTGAAAACAGACCCCCTCAAGTATTTAGGTGAGTAATAATAAGCACATATGTTTGGGGAAAGAACCACCCAAAAGGAGCACAAGGAATACTCTCCGAGGTACACAAAGGGCTGGGAATAGTTCCCATTCAAACCACAAGAGTGAAGACCTTATAATGCTGGGGCCTTAAGTAGAGTACTCAGAAAGGTTTTGCCTCAGCACTGGGGAACTGTTTGCTCTAAAATAAATGCTGCCCTGGTGCCATATCACAAAGCTTTAAAGTAAATCAAAAACACATGTTAATGACACCAGATGAATTGAGAAAGAAAATCAGAATACAAAATACCATCAAACTGATAATAAGTCCCCACCCACCCCCTACTTATTTTCCCCAGTACACCCCACCTGGATTTAGGGCATCATGTAACCTGGAAGTAATCACTTGGCAACAGAAAGAGACACCTCCAGGAGAAGCCCTCTACTTCTGGCTTGAAGAGAAGAAAACGAGATTCTTAAGGCTCAGAGAGCATGGAGAGAATCCACTGTTTTTCTTTTTTCTCTCTGTTCTCTTGAGTCCCAATCCTTAGGCAATTCCAAGGCAATGGTAGCAGGTACATGTGAGTGGTGACAGTGGGGGTGGCGAATGCCTAAAACTCTGAGGAAAAGGAACCTTTCTCTTTGATCAGAGGAGCTGTGATAGCCCCTCCGCTGTAAATACCCAATGTTTCTTCTCTCTGTATGTCCTTGGACCAGGACACAGGTGCAGTCATGGTAAGTATGTACCATTGCAGGGGAAATAAAGCTTCAGCTTTCAGGCCAAACAACCAAAGAGGCCCCAGCAACTGGAAAGTATCAGGGAGACAGTCGAGGTTGAGGAGAATGGAGAAGACACCCCACAAATTTCTATCCTGTGGAATTACTGCTCAACAATAAAAAGGAACATACTATTGCTATATACAAAAAAGTGAATGGATCTCAAAGGTATTAGACTAAGTAAAAAAAAAAAAAAAAGCCAGTGTCAAAAGCTTACAAACTATATGATGCCATTTATATAACATTTTCAAAAAACCAAAATTATAGTACCAGAAAACAGATGAGTAGTTTTCAGGCTTTTAGGATGGTGGTAGATGTGACCACCTGGGGGTAAGAGAAAGTATATTTTCGCTGTCATCCATGAACTGAAAAGAAATAAAAAGTGTCACTTTTATAAAAACTTCAAAAATGTAGACTATTTGAGCTCTTATTTTATAAAATGTAACTTGTCCTAATCATTATGCCTCTGTTTCTTATGTTAACAATATATTTTTTAAGTTGTTTATTTTATGGTCATAAAGTTTAGAAATAGAGTATAGTTCATCAACATTACATGATCAGCAACCCCAAACATTTCATTTAGGATAAACATTCCATGAAGTTAACCCAGTGGAAGGCAACACACATTAATTTGTATAGGATCTTGGGATAACCAATTTCTTTAACATTCTATCAGCTGGATAATAACTTCAGGCTGCAAGATGATATCTTACATTGACTTTAGAACTAAAAATGAACAGAGAAAATAAGGAACTATAATGGAGAAAAACATAGGAAGAACAGTCTGATAGGCACCAATCTTAAAATGAGAAGATGCAAATTAGGAGCCTACGTAGCCAGAATAGAGGGGCATTTTCAAGCTTTATAGGTTTGAGTAAGTACAGCCAATAATCAGGAAATGATTTGTTTCCACCTATATAAGTATTCTACAACTAATGTACACTGCCACCAGCTGAAGCATGATAACCTAGCAATGGCCTCCTTGTCCTAACAGGGATGCTTCTGACTGGCAGTTAACATTTTCCCCCGCGTTTTTGTTTTTTGGGGTTTTTTTGGAGGCGGGGAGCAGAGCTGGCAGGCAAGAAGATATTCTGCATAATTCTGCTATTACCATAAAGAATAAAATCATTACTATATCATTCATTCCAAATTATCTTTAGCCTTTGCTAATTCATGTTTTTACATTTATAGTTAATGAACACAATATTTATGGAAATATTTTAAAAGGTAATACAGTTTAGAGCAAGATTAGGAGAAATACAAACTTACAGTCAGAAAACCGGAGTTTAAGTCCTAGTATTTGCTACTTACTGGCTATGTGAATTGGCTATGTCCTCTTAACCTCCCTGAGTTTCAGTGTTCTCATCTAACACATGGAGATAAAAATTCTTGCCTTTTCTACCTAAGAGCATTTCTTCAAGTATCAATGAGACAAGTATATATGAAAGTGATTTATAAGCTGCCATCCAAATTCATTTATTCCACAAACAATATCAATAAGAACTGTAAAAGGCATTGAGTGCTTCCTCTATGCCAGGTACTAGGCTAAGCTCTTTAT
>NW_012149975.1:1516614-1521251 GCF_000956105.1 Propithecus coquereli | reverse complement strand
TGAATGAATAGGGATTTACCAGACAGAACAAGTAAAGTAAGTGCATTCCAGGGAGAGGTAATGGGTACAAAAACACTGACGTGTGAAAAAACGATGTATGTTTAGGGAATAGTGAAAAAGTCAAAGCCTTCCAGGCATTTTCCTTAACCCTCCGTAATATTAACTCTGCTAAAGCAATACAGAAGGAAAGACTGTATGGCTGAATAGATAAAAAAAATTGGAGATTGGCAAGGCAGTTATGGCAGAACAACAAGGGACCACAAAACTGAGGATACTCAGAGCAAACGCTTGCAAATCATGTATTAGATAAGGGATTTCTATCTAGAACATACATAAGAACTCTTACCACTGAGTAGTAAAAAGAGAAATAACCCAACCAAAAAATGGGCAAAGGATCTGAACAGACATTTCTTCAAAGATGACATACAAATAACCATAAGTACAAATAAAAAGATATTCAGCAATCAGGGAAATGCAAATCAAAACCGTGAGATACCATTTCACACCTAGTAGGATAGCTATAATCAAAAAGACAGATAATAAGTACTGGTGAGACTATAGAGAAATTGGAATACTCATATACTGCCAGTGTGAATATAAAATGGTACAGCCACTTTGGAAAACACTCTGGTAGTTCTTCAAAAGATTAAACATAGAATTACCATAGAAATCAGTAATTCCACTTCTAGGTATACACCAAAGAGAAATTAAAACATGTCCACACAGATACTTGTATAACAATATTCATAGCAGCATTATTTATAACAGCCGAAATGTGGGGGGCACCTAATGGCCATTAATGGAAGAATAGATAAACAAAATGTGGTCTATCCATACAACAGAATGTTATTTGGCCACAGAAAGGAAGGAAGCATGTTGCATGCTACAACATGGATGAACCTTTAAAACATGGTAAATAAACCAGGCACAAAGGAGCATATATTTTATGATTCCATTTATACAATGCTCAGAATAGACAGACCTATAGAGACAGAGAATACCTAGGGTTGAGGAAGGGGTGAGGGGCAGGAGTGACTGCTAACAGATACAGGCTTCTTTTTGAGGTGATGATAATGTTCTACAATTGACTGCAGTGATAGTTGTACAACCCTGTGAATATACTAAAAACCATTGACTTGTACACTTTAAATGGATGAATTATATGGCATGTGAATTATTCTCAATAAAGCTGTTATTTAAAAAAACTGAAGATGCTAGGAAGGGTATGATTCAATGAATGACCACAGAATGCAGTGGTAAGAGAAAGATGCTGACAACCTGGAATAATACAGAGAAGTCAAAGAATGGAAGGTTTCCATGAGAAGTAACCAAAGATGTAGTGGTAATCAAGGATTGAGGGAAATGAAATAATCCTTGATTTTACCAATCACTGCTTACGCTAACCCTGGTTAATCTTCCTTGAGTAAAAGTAGTTTGCACTCTTAACTCTACCATGGATTCCCCTGGAATTCATTCAAAGTTCTAGGAATGTAAGCCCATCTGGTAGCAAGTGTCTTTCTAGGCACTTTGACGGCCTAGTTTGCTAAAGTTTATTTAATGGAGATGACTAATCTACTAGAGCCATTCAAGCCAACCAGATAGACACCATATTTGGTGCACCCACCGCTTCTGATCAGCTCCATTTCCTCTGATACCTTCTCTGTTTAGTTCACGTAGAAGGAAAAGAAATGGATATTTATTATGCACCTTACTTTTCCATAAAGTGTGACATTTAATCCTCAGATCTCTTACCCAGATTATAAATATAGAAACATATAAATAAGGCCCAGAGAGGATAAGAGACTTTTCCAAAGTCACATAATTACATTGTGAGTGGCACAACCAGAGTTCCAGTTTGGGCTGAAACCCATGTCCTTCTCACTACAGTTAGGCAGTGAGTAATCCTGCAGAGTGAAACTTCTTAGAACAATTTCTCCCCATGGATCAGTTCCCCTGACAGCTACTTTCTGTGCCTTTTGAAGCTAAAGTTTGTGTTACTGCTAATTTTAAAACAATGATAAAATTTACACATTAAACACTTCTCTAGCTTGTTCCCTTGACAACCACACACCTAAGATTAGATACAAAAAAGTTCCCTGTTAGTGCTGGGCCTTAAAAATCTCAGTTTGTAAGAACAAAATGTTTAATAGTCTTTTAAACAGAGTGTACAAGTTTTTCAATAGCAATACAGAGTTGCAGTTCCATACTGCCACAGAAAATATAACAACATTTAAAAAATAAGTTCAAGAAAAATTATCTTCAAGTAATACAAACTTTCAGGTTACTTGCACATCAGTGTTCTTGCCCCAGCCTGGACCAATGAGCTACAGCTGTGTCTTAGAGCCCTTAGCTCTGTCATGTCCTAGCTCATTCTTTTGGCTTTCTAATGTGCTCTGTCCCCTAATTTGATCCTAGTTATTACTTCTCACACATATCAGTGGGTTTGTATCCAGCAGTCCTCATCCCTATTCCCACACCTACTATTGCCAATGTGAGTTGAGAGACCAAATAAATATGATCTTTCAAACTATGACAAAGATGATAGTAAAATAGGTTGTGAATGAGAAACTAGAAAATTTAATGTAGGAAGCTTGTGATATTTACTTTGGCTGCTATTGAATGAAATGTCAATGTTACCAGACATGGTATTCTATAAGAAAGTGGCATGATACCAAAATGTCCTTTATACAAACAAAACAAAGAATGGAATCAGGCTTTTTTTTTTTTTTAACATCAGGAAGGTATCTGTTCCTCCATCAAGAATTCTCCCTGGTTAGTTTTTGTCTTTGTTTTATTAACTAATAAACTTTTTTTTTAGAGCAGTTTTAGGTTCACAGCAAAACTGAGCAGAAAATGTAGAGAGTGACCATATACATCCTGTCCCTACATACCCACTATTTACATCCCACACCACAAAATCCACGGTGGGTTTTAGCTTAGATTACCTGTAACACCACAGAACTGTGGGTATTGCTGGTGAAGATGCGTGTAGTTCCCACCTTGGAAGACTGCAAATGGGATGAGAGGCCCATTTCGCTGCTTCCAAGGGACAATTTCATGTGTTGGTCTTCCTCTTCCACGAGAGATCTGAATTTTTTAAAAAAAATAAAAAAGAAATATAAATTAAAATTTGTATAATTCACAATAATGATATTAATTAGAAAAATAAATAATATTGCCAATCATCTGATTATGGAATACACTGAATTTTGTTTCATTGTATTTTAGACTCAGACCACTCTCTATCACAGAAAAATAAATATTTGTAAATGCTCTCCAAGGACAGAAAATATAAATGAGAACTAAAAAATCAATTTAAAAGTTGGTTCAAAACTTTTAGGGATCTTTTAGGGCCTCAGTAACTGCTTTTGGTATTTTACTGTTTAGGTAGCAATACCATCAAATTGCATTATCCACAAGTTAAAATTAATTTGGAACACCTAATTTTAGAAAGATAAAAAATATTAGCTACCATTTATTAAATAGTCACTATATATCAGGTACTTGCCAAGAATTTTACACACATGAGCTCGTTTAATCCTTAAAGCAATTCGAAGCAATAGCTACTATTATCAACTCCTTTTTATTAAGAGTAGGGATAACAAATAAATAAGTTTTAAAAATCACTTACCTAGGGTCACAACGTTATTAAAGTGGTTGGGCAAGAGTTTAAATCTAGGTCTAGTTTGATTCCAACTCCAAAGGCCCCATTAATAAAAGTCAAAGATTAACTGTGATATATTAATACATTACTTCTTCTTCTGTTATTAGTAATAATAACTCCTATTCAACTCCAACTGAACATAATTTTACATACGAAATAATTTCTTTTTCTAGCAGTATCTCTCACTTATCAGTTTGGAATTGCTTAGCTAAATAGCTACAGTCTAGTGGCATTTACAACTTTTCAAAGACATGAATACTAAAAAAAATAAACACAAGCTATCCCCATATGTGTTGCAAAAATAATTTTTTCAGGGACCATAAGAAAGGGTCAGAGAACCTGTAGTCAGTAGGTCATTGGTTGCATGGAGAATATGACAATATATTTCATAGTTAAAAGGCTTCAGTTAGGTTACACTAAAAATGGGCCATTGTGGAACAACCTTTCATTATTCCTTAGAAGAGGCCTTGTGTTTCTCCATATGTATACACAGCTAAAATCATCTCTGGATCACCTGCCTAAGAGCCCATGGCTCCGAATTGGTTTGTGCATTTATGACATAGACTGCTAAAATAGACATTAGAAAAAAGGAGGAGAATGGATTTTCAAGTGCTAGAATTTTTTGTTTTTCCTTTTTATCTGTAACTTCCTAAATTTTGAATTATTTGCTTTTCTAACTGAGCGATCCAATATCATAAACATTTTACCCTTTTTCCTATCTTACCTATAACCTAAGTCGATCAGTTTTAACAAGAAAAAGAGTTTTAAGGCTATACCATACTTTAAATAAAGATCTTGCTTTGAATTCTGACACCAACCAAATGGTTTTAAATCCTACAATAATTAGCAAAATTCTGGCCTTAAGGGTGACATCAATTCTTCTTAATGATATTAGAGCCATAGTATAACCAAAAATGCAATAATAATGTATAACCATGTTTTATTCAACTCTCATGGATATTTAATAAAGAAG
>NW_012149975.1:1451652-1516421 GCF_000956105.1 Propithecus coquereli | reverse complement strand
AATTGGATAATCAAGCAGACTGTTTTATTAGTTTCTGTATCCCCCACATAGAGTCTGGCAAGAGAGGCTTAATATCCTCTGAATGAATAAAGAATCTCATTTCTGTGGATCATTACAAAGACATTTCTTTATCATTCAGTGCTTAAATGACCATCAATTATCATTTTTATAAAACTGCAGATGTAAAAAGGGACAGAGGCAAAACTGAAACCACATTGCCACTATGACATATCCTGGAAATTGTCTTTTTGAATAAACTACAGACAACTTGTTTACTTGTCATTTGTCTCTTGCTCTTAAAATTGAAAAGCTGAATGTGAAAATGCAGCCCTTTCTTGGCAATATAATATGGCTGCCTTTCTAATTAATTACTTCAAAACCTGAAGAAGCCTTCACTAAAATGATCTTCTTCATGACTCTATCACTATCTTTTGACTTTTTAACATTCAAAACACTCCCTACTATTTGTGCCGTAGTAACAGTACATGCCATGTCAACCTTCTTAGCAGATTCAATATTCCCTTCTACCTCCTTTCCATTAAGTTTATTGACTGGATGTGAAGAGCATTGTTTTTCAACATAGCAAGGTGGTGACACCTCTCTGCAAACCCCAGGCCATGATTATATCAAACTATGCTTTAAAGTAATAATTATCTGAGTAATTCCAAGAACAAAAAACATTTTTAAAATCTTATTTTTTTCCACATTCTATAGCTAAAAGCAATATACATACCAGCGTTTCTCAATGGGGATAGGGGAAGCAGGAAGCATTTTGCCACTCTCCCCATCCCCACCTCTGGCAATGTCTGGAAACATTTTTCATTGTTGCAACTAGGGTGGGAGGAGGCAATCACTGTCATTTCTTGGGATGCTACTAAACATCTTTCAATACACAAGACAGTTAGTTCCCTACGTCAAAGATGTTCTCAGGCAAAAATGTCAAGAGTGCCAAAGTTGAGAAACCCTAATACAGAGGGATTGACCTTCTCATGAAAATTTTTCTCAAGCAATTTTATATCTTAAATAATTTTCCAGTCTTAGGATTGACTCCATGAGGTAATGCTAACAGTATGAAATGCAGTAGGATTATTAATTACCACAAACTCTTCCAAGGCTACCTAACAGAATATCTTTGCTCTCCTCAGGCCCATCAGTTTGAAAAATCAAGTGTTCACAATAGATATTAATAAGTAGATAATGGCTTTGAAGTCTATAAGACAATTATGCAGCAAAGCTTTTGTTTTATATAAGCTCATGTAAGAATATTAATTTCTTAATTTTGCTTAAAACAGTTGTTATCTGGATTCACTTTTACATGCTAAACTAAAATCTGACAAATCCTGTCCAAATATTCCCATTTCATCAACACTATAAAGTTATTCGTGGGAGAAACTATGTTCACCAATTTGCTTTCTAAAAATTAAATCTCTCTTTTTCCTACATTATAGCCTGCATATTGCTGCCATGCCACCCCCGCCTATCCCGTCACCACTGGATACATCTTATTTTTGAAACAATGATCAACCACAGAGCACAAAAGCAATCTTTCACAAAGTATGCATGAATCAGTCAACTGTGCTTGCTTAACAAAAACAATTACTTTTTTGATGAGCATTAGGTTAAAGATAGAGGCACTATATGATCATTTTACTAAAAGCTTTGCAAACATGGTCAAATTGAACATACACAGATGCTGGAATTTATTTGCACTGTTGTTTAAAGACAAGGAGAAAAAGTCTGAGCAATTGTCATATGTTAACAAAATGCTGCCAACATTGTAATTTTGCCTCAAAACTTCCACATTTTAAAAAGTACCCCAAGGGAAACGTGTGTAAATGATATGAACACAAAATTCACAAAGATCGAAGTACAAATGGTTCGCAGACAGAAAAATGTTCAACCTCATCAGTATTGAAGAACATGCAAATTAAAACAAAGATTCTATCTTTAAACCTATAAAATTATCAAAGAGTAGAGAAGATATAGTCCCAGAATTGTTAGTTCAAACATACATTAAACCCCAACTGTCTGCATAGAACTGTTCATCCAAATGAATTTTTAAAGGAAATTTAAAAATCACTAAATGAACAAATCCTTTTTTTATAATGAACATCATGACAATGAAGGATTGTGTATTATGCCTATGTTCTGGTACGTGGGCCACAGCAAGAGTGTTCTGCCGATCTGACTCAAATATGTTTTCTCCAATGAATAGTTCTGTGGAGGTTTAATTTGGTAGAGGTTCTATAGAGAACCATGTACTCTTAGAAGTCACTATAGCAAATGTGTTTGCTGTTATGCTACATGGGGAAGGAAAGAGCATCTCTTAATCGCATCATTTGGCTCTACAGCCACAAATAACCTTTCAACACTCTTCAGTCTCCATACCTAAATACCCCCCCAAACCCACTGAAACCAGTACTTCAGTGTTTACAAAGTTAGGTATCATCTTGATAAGTTATAAAATGCATATTTCAATTTCCTGGTTTCTATCATTGCAATACAGGTTCATGCTATACAGAAAGCCAGTTGAGGTCAAATTGCATTGTCAAGAAAAAGGTAACATTTTAGTGTTTCCTAAAATTATTAGCATGAAAACACAATGAAACACTTGACTTTTCTTAGTAGAGAGGTTATGTGTGCCAATTCATGCACTGGCACATTAACATCTGGCTAGCACCAAATGAAAAGCAGCACATTGATACTGCCAAGAATAAAAGATCGTTCTCTATATGTTCTCTGTATTGTTTGTAATTTCTGAGAAGAAAAAAGAAGAAATGAATCAGAGAAAAGCTAGAAAGGTAAACGTATATGAATAACACCTCTAGCTTTTCTCTACTTAGTTCCCATTTAGTTTCATAGCACTTCCTTTTGCTTGCCAACATTTAATCACAAAAAGGTCAAATCTAGCAATGTTTTCTAATAACTCAATTTCACTGTAACAAAAGAATGGGAGTCTCCTGAGTTAGTGTCAAAGTATTATACAAATATTTCAAGTACCAAGGTTAATAATATTATCTTAACCAAAGTTAATGCCAATGGATTGATATACAAGAACAGCAATAGCAACAAAACAAAACAAATACAAGAAAGTCATGAATGGTTTAATAAGACAACAAAACAGGTTGGTTAATCAAGGCACTGACTCATGCTTTCCACCACCCATCCCCCAGGAAAATAAATACATATTTCTCACACTCACAATTTAAAAAGAAAATCAAGAAAAAGGTTTTCTTCAAAGAAGTACTCCCCCTCCATTTGTTTTTCTGCTCTGAAACAGAGAAGTGTCTGCTAGCAGCAGCATTTGCTAAATGAAACATTTCTTGTGATAAAGTTGCATAGCAGGTGGAGGAGAAATTTCACCACCTGTTCTCATACTCATTTGAATTTGAGTGCTAAATCTGTCAAGGTATTTCCTTCTACTCTTGAGAAATAAATTAAAAACTTAAGACAGTAGAAGTCATTTCTCACTGGTTTTCAGATAGATTCAAAGTATGTATACTGCACTGAATTCTAAAGATATTAATAGATTTTCTATTACTCTCTTTTTCCACACTTCTCAAACAAAAACTGAATGGTATCACCCACGTTTGAGTGTACAGACATGTGCACGTGCGCACACTCAATTCCTCCCCGTACAAAAAAGAAGGAAAATGTTTTGAAAAAATCAGAAACAAAATTTCCAACTCATGAAGTTAATGTCTATAATGTAAGCATGGCATTTTTATAGATGGAATGAAAAAAACTTAAAACTTCAAATATAGAAAGATTTGTCACCCAACTAAAATGCCATTTACAGTATCATTACACAACGAAAATATAAATATCATAGTAACTTCTCTTAATAAGGCATAAATTAATTGTTGTTTAAGAAACTATGGAGAATGTATCTCCTTAATGAGGTATTTGTCTGAAAGAAATCAAGAAAGATAAAGCTTTGGTTAGTTATTTGTAGTTTTTGTAATGACATAAATATAAGTAAATTATTGTCTACTAGAAATGATTTCACTAATGGAAATCTTTAGTTATAGATGAGCTATTTTATGAAATAGCTTCTATCTTTCCAAGGCTTTCTTTTCTGCTGAAGTAATACAAGTCCACAAAAGAGAAAAAAATCAAGGTGATAGGGCCATACTGTAAAATGATTTTCCTAAGAAGCTATTACACAGGCTTCTTATATGCATATGTCTGTCACATTTAAAATAGAATTACATTAATAAATAGCTGATGTCTGTTTTAACATAGGAATAAGATCATTTACCCAGCACCTGCTGTGTACTAGGCATTGTGCCAGGCACATTCTAGTATCCTACTTAATCCTCAAAACAATCCCATCTTAAAGACAGGGAACTGAAGCTCAGAGAGTTTAAGGCCTCACCACGAGTCTGATAACTATGATTTGAACCCACATCTGAATCCAGAGCCCACATTGTTCCCATTCATACCACGCCTGAGAAATTAAAAATAGTAGACAGTAAAGGACATAAAGCAAATTGCATTTCAATGCTTAGTTTATAAATACAAGGAGGATAAATTCTGTTATAGACAAGTAATTTTCTTGTTTAATTAATTCAATCTACAAATGACCCACTTTTACCACTCCATTTCCATAAAAACAATACCAATGCTAAAAATTCTTCATGCCATTCTCCCAACACATATGGGGTAGAAAGGTAACATGTCTGAGAATATAACTCAGATCAAATTTAGGGAGAATTATACATTACTTATATCAACATTTAAAAGAACAGATTCTGAATTCCAGTGCCAACCATCGCAATCACAGATATAGCACTATGACACAGATGAGGGAATTGGGCTAGACAAATGGAATGACAAATGATACTCCACTAGATAACTATAACAGGATGAAAGTTAATTAGCCAAACCAAAAAGTATTTGTACTGAATATCCCAATCCCATCCTTGAAAAACTTTAAAATTAATGTTTGCTTCCTATACTTACCATATTTCAAGACTCTAGTCCCCCTCTATCTTTTAAAATCCATACACCAATTAAACTGCATCATGTCTCATGCATCTTGAACAAAAATGTTTTCTATTTAGGAAGCTTTGTTTATATATTATTTCTCATTCTTCATATTTCTTATAATACTTTGTTAAAAACAAATAGGTAGACAGGTAAGTAGACAGGTAGATGGATGGATAAATGGATGGTAGATAGATAGGGTATGTAAGAATTCATTGTATTTCCTGAAGTAGAAATGAAAGAATGAATTATTAATGAAATAATTAAAAAATAATTACAAAAAGGAATGAATTTCTAAACGTTGATTCCATACCTATCACACAAAAAAGCAAAATCAAAGCTCCCTTGCCTTTAAGAAGCCACATACAGTTAGAGAGTGTACACATGGTAGTGGTGGTAGGGAGATGGTAATACGTAGAAATGGGTCGGGAGAAACAGCATGTGCTCCCATCACTGTCAAGAGTCCCCTTCTCTGTGCACAGAGGAAATAGCTACAATCCTCTGGCCAAGCATAAGCCCTCTGGAAGGATACTTTATCCTACCGCTAGCACCAGGCCTGCCCACTGACAAGTCTCTATACCTGTGGCCGTGAGCTTGCCTTCGCCTTCTTCAATCCCCAAATGAAGAAACTGCAATGGGAGCTCCAACCCCTTAAATGCCCAGGCCAACTTTCTTTAAAGGAGCTTTGCTTCCAGAGAATTTGTTAACCGAGGTGTCATTTTACTCCCATTATCTGTAGCTCACCAACTTTGAAACGACGGTTACGCTATGGTGCATTTAAATCAAAAAGCGTGTTATGAAAGAATTGGGTTGCACCTGCCTAAAATTTCAGTTTATCAAATATTCAGACATCCAAGTTATCCAATTTTAGAGTTTGTTATAAAGGCAGATTCCACAAACTCAAAACTAATTAGAAATCACTGAGACAAATCTATTTGGGAACAGAAGAATCATTAATCAGGTGGTGAAAATCCTATCCTTTTCTGAATTTCCCAGTTATATTCAACTTCACAAAGTCAGTAATTCACGACCAGGTCTTATGGGGATGTTTATTTCTCTTTTAAAAGAAGACATGAGGCCAGGCGTGGTGGCTCACGCCTGTAATCCTAGCACTCTGGGAGGCCGAGGCGGGCGGATTGTTTGAGCTCAGGAGTTCGAGACCAGCCTGAGCAAGAGCGAGACCCCGTCTCTACTAAAAATGGAAAGAAATTAGCCAAACAACTAAAAATATATGTATATAAAACTTAGCCGGGCATGGTGGCGCATGCCTGTAGTCCCAGCTACTCGGGAGGCTGAGGCAGGAGGATCACTTGAGCCCAGGAGTTGGAGGTTGCTGTGAGCTAGGCTGATGCCACGGCACTCTGGCCGGGGCAAGAGAGTGAGACTCTGTCTCAAAAAAATAAATAAATAAATAAAAGAAGACATGAAACAAACCAAAGAGTAAGACAAAGTAATAACCATTGCATTCCATGTTTTAAGAAATATAATTGACAGCCCTAAGAGTCCTACTGACTATGTGTTCAAAGCCTGTAAAAAACATAGCAAATCTCAGCCTTGATTTTGCAATGACCTAAAGGGATCTCTAATTACTTCAATGAATGTAGAAAAATTTCAGTATCAAATCAATCATATGTTTTTAATATGGCCGCCAGTATTTTTAAGATAGGGGACGATAATACCAAAAAAAAGCAGAAGGCAGGCTCTCAATTCTTAGGGTAGTTCTCTCAAGCTCATGTCAGATATGGAGTGTATTGGAGGCAAAGAGTCTAATTTAAGTATCGTTTCTCATAATAAAATTATTTTCCCCTTTCTGCATATCTGCCTCACCATGAAGCATCTTTTTTCCCACAAAACTTTGTTATAAGACTTTAAGTTATCCCTCTTGTGCTAGGATTCCCATAAAGAAACATATCCTTTGCTGCCCTTAAGTTCTCAGGTTGTTAGGAGATGCAAATAGTCTTTACTGTCACTTATAGCCCATTCACCTAGCTGTACATTCAATTACCATATTCCAAGAGTATAAATGCAATCTTTAACTGCAGAAATGGTTCCTGATTTTTCTCCTAAAATGCCACCAGGATCCACCATTTTACTACACTCCTAAAAAACTATTTTAACTAAGATCACTTTCTATACCACAAAGTAATTTAATAATCTAGCCACAGACAACTCTGCTAATGTGAATAACAAAAATTGTTCTACGAGAACACTTTTGTAAGTGTTTGTCCATGGCATAGTACTTCTAAGGGAGGAGTCATCTGAGGAAAGTATTTCTGTACCGTGACTATATTTGATTGTCTAAAATATTACAAACCCTTAATAAAATTTGTAATGTTTTCCTGGAAGGCAGACTGGTGATTCGGTGGGGCAAAGGTACAAATTATAAATCACTGGGGAGTTTGCCTCTTTGGGGGTAAAGTGTTTCTTTTTAGGAACATCATGGCCTCTGGCTTAAAGAGGATTATGTGTTCTTGGGTAGAGCTCACATGGTAGAGGCAGACCATATCATTTTGATAAAATGACACAATAAGCATCAAGCACTCAAATTTCTCAGTTATTTAAATTTAAAAATAAGATAATTGGAACATTTTCAGATTGTGTGTACATGTGTTTTGTAGATCTATAAATTTTAAAGTAGTAATGAAGTACTATAATATCTTAATCTGAGATAAATGAAAAGAGAGAAACATTTCCTTTTTTCCTTCTATACAGTCAGTTAAACCAGTATGTCACATCCCACACTATAATTTCTGATTCTCAGAATAAGGGCAAGAGGCAGACACCAGGAGAGAAGAGTCGCCAAGCAAGTGAGAGTAGCAGGGGGTCAAAGTGTTATGTTTACCCAGCTAGCTGGAAAATGCTACTCTAAATGCTACTACCCTCACTCACCCTACTCCATGAGCTATTTCTTGAAACAATAGTCATTTTTAAATCTTCAAAATCCTATCTTTTCATAGGCCAAAAATACTCTCAACAGAAATGAATTTGACTACATATTTCTTAGTGCCCATTTCTGGAAGCTTGGTCAGTCAGAAATTTCAGGAATCTCCAATGTATCCTGATGTCATACATTCAAGAGAGCCATAGATAAAATATTTTAGATTCTAAATGACAATTGCTATCATCAAAATACTTTGATCATCTTTGACCACTGCTTCCTGCCCAACTGTCAAGTACTACTGAATCTCTTTCTAGAATGCTCCTATCCTTCACCTCCTCTCCACTCTCACTGCCTCTGCCATAGTTCTGGTCTCTATTATCTCTTACCTGGATTTTAGGTTATAAATTTCATATAAATTATGGTATAGATTTTTTACATACTGCCATTGTATTTATAGCTCAGAAAACCATTCCCTTGCTCAAAAGTATTCAACAACTCACTGCCTGCTGAACAAAAAACAAATCCTAGGCTCTTGAATTCAAAGCTTCTTAGCCCAGCCCTCCTTAACTAATTACACATTTCAGCAAATTATTCACAAGAAATATATATTTAATGATTAGAGGATAAACAAAAATCCCAATTTATTTATAAACTATCAATTGTTTTGCTTTAGGATATATTGCTTTTACATATTTATAGCTATACCTTTTTGTCTATTGCTAATCAAATAATGTGTAAAAGCCATTTCATTTAAACATTTTAATAGAAGGAAAATTGATTTAATTTAAATTTAACATCTGCTAAACCTCTGCAATTAGGGTGAAACCCTTTTAAATATAAAAAATTCAGAACACAAATAAATGTGGATTATTTCTTTAGCACTAATTTTATTTCTCCTAAGCCCTAATCAGGTTTTCTTTTCTACTAGTCAGCCATTCCTTTTATCAAGCCTACACACAAAAATATTATTTAAGTGCAAACATATTAGCTTCAAAACATAAATCTGTCTCTAATAGTTTTCCCTGTTATGATAAAGGGCCTGTGAGTATAAGTCAAATATCTCTTTAAGAGTAGTTGCTATCTTAGAACAAATAATAGCCTTATTTTCTTTATCAAATTACAACTTGATGAACCATCTGTGTTTTGGTCACTGGTAAATTGCTTCAGTCTGTGCCAGCATTATGGTATTTATCAGCAACAATGAACCAAATCTGGATTTTAGATTAATTCTTTTCATAGAAAAAAATGGCCATAACTTACTCCCTAACAAGACTGTTATATACAGTAGTCCTCCCTTATCTGTGGGGGATACATTCCAAGACACCCAGTGGATGCTTAAAACAGGGGATAGTACTAAACCCTTGGAAAGCAAAACTATGGATAAAGGGGGACTACTCTATTAGATTATTGCATATATCAAATGAAGAAATTCAACACTCTCAAGTGAAGTGGTCTACATAGAGCTAAAGACCTAAAAACTGCTCTCTCTAAACTCATGGATACACTCAACATTTATTAAGCATCTGCTATATGCCAGTCACTGCACTAGATGAAAGGAAAACAAAGAGCAGTCAGGATACTTGCTTGCTATGAGATCATACTCAAAGAAACAATTACTTTCCAAAGGATTAAGTGACACAAAAATTATAATAAATGCTCACCATTATCTACTAACAAGTATCACGTGGCATAATTCATATAAACTGTGGTAACAAAAAATTACATACTTTGTTCCCTAGTCCATAAGGGTACCAGTTCATATTTAGCATATAAGCACCACATAAAAAATAAATAACATCAACTTTCCTTATTGTTATTTTAAAGGATTATTTGTTCCAGATCAGGCTATCTGCAAAGCTTAGCAACAATCAAATAATACCCGCTATTCAAAAATATAACCTGCAGTTTCAATTATATGAAAGAAAGCCAAAACTTATCATGATGTGATGGTGCATAACATCATCTGGAAAAAACACTCTAATCGTACCTGTCTATGTACTTCACCAACATTTCTATGAAAAATATGCTAATAATCCAGGTCTCAGTCTACTTAAGACCAAAACTTTGTTTCCAGTTCCACGAACTTTTGTTTAGTTGTGAATCATTCAGAAATGATTGTGTGTACACCCCCTCTGTAGAAAAGTGCTCATAATGAATGAAAAATGACTTCAATTTGGTGATGCTAAGATTATCTACTGGATAATCTATTTACAATCTAGACTATCCATATACTTTTCAAAATTCTATTCCAAATATTTCATAGACCCATCCAAACTAAAGCTAGATCAAACTATTAATTAAGAACATGTTTCACTGTCAGACAAAAGCTCTGATGTAATCACATCTAATAAAAAGAAATCTAGTTTAATGCTTTGTAGTAAGCTAATCTTTAACAATTTGTAATACAGCTGACGAAATGGGGCTTTAAAAAAGTGATATAAATTAAGACTGGGTGAAATCATCAAATACAAAGGTACACAGATGGAGGAAAAGTGATCAGAGATTAATATCACATTCTCTTTCAAGGTAAATGGTATATGACCAAGAGTGATTTGTAAGGTTCCTTCCAGCTCGTTGATCCAACGAAGCCTGAATGAGATAAGGTTTTATCTCATTGATCAGTGAAAAGCTCTATATTTTTTGAAGCAAGAAAAACAAAAAGTGAAAAATAGAAGATGTTACAGGGCAGCTTGTAAATGATGAGCAAAGACCATTTAGAATTTTTAGAAACACCTACAGTGAGAGACTTTAATGTGGGAACAAGGAAGAGAAGGTGATTAGGGGTAGAGAGATGGCGTAAGCACCAAGTTAGCCCAGTTGCCTACATACACTAGACTGAACTTGCCACTTCAATTTATCCTTCTCACATTGTTTGATTCTCCAAATTTTAGTGCTCTAAAACACAATATTTTCCATCTAAACCTTTTAAATCTAAAACACAATCAAGCCCATGCACCTGCTGCAATGGGAAGCAGTGTGTAGAGAGTTAGGTAACCAGATCTGAGATCACAACTTTCCTGCACTCGCCTCCAAGTTTAAAATGCCACTTTTCAGGCTATAGTAACTTGCTGGATAATCAAGTTTAGTGCTCAATAACTGAGTAGCATAAACAGTCCTCACCTGTTATTTTATTGTTCTATTTCACTCAATAGATGTTAATGAACACCTCAAATGTCAGCAGTTGCCCCTGCACCTGCCAAAGACCAAGCACTGAAGGAAGGGCATTAGCAAGGCAGCAACCACACAGTCGTATGCCACTGATCTGTAATATATTTTGAAGATTGTTTAAAGGTTCTCAACAACCTATGTTATTTTACTTTTCAGAGACATGTGTGGACCTTCTAGTTGTTAACTATTATTTTCTGGTAGGCTTTATGTTTCATATGATTTTAAACAGTTCTTTGAATCAACTGAAAATGTTTTGAGAAAGTGGAAAGAAATGTAGAATCTTTGAAATTTTGTTTTCAATTCTTCAATGCAATAAAATGCAATCAACATCAACACTCTCGTATTATACACACTTTAGTACTTTTTAAACAGTTCTGATACCAATGGAGTAATTTCGAATGCTTCTGTTTATTATATCAAACTTTATTGATAAAACAAATTCAATTATTTTATTCAAAAGGTGGCACTACTGCTTATTAGCTTTTAATAAGAGACTTGAACCACACAAATCCTCTTAAAACAACCCGCATTTTAAGAAGGCAAACAAATAATGAAGTTTTTAAGTGACTAACATATTAGATTTTACTCATATCTGCATTTTACATGATTGCATATACTTGAAAAATCAATATATTCAATACATTTGTGCTTATTTTATAAAAATTAGAGCAAAATAAAAGTTCTAACAGTAGAACTTGTTTTAATACTTGCAACACAACTCCAGATTATAATGCTGTCACTAGATAATTCTACTTTTTTTTTTTTTTTTTTGAGACAGAGTCTCACTGTGTTGCCCCGGCTAGAGTGCCGTGGCATCATCCTAGCTCACAGCAACCTCAAACTCCTGGGCTCGAACGATCCTCCTGCCTCAGCCTCCCGAGTAGCTGGGACTACAGGCATGCGCCACCATGCCCGGCTAATTTTTTCTATATATTTTTAGTTGTCCAATTAATTTCTTTCTATTTTTAGTAGAGACGGGGTCTCGCTCTTGCTCAGGCTGATCTCGAACTCCTGAGCTCAAACAATCTGCCCGCCTTGGCCTCCCAGAGAGCTGATAATTCTACTTTTTAATAAGGTTTCCAGGAAATAATTATTGCAAGGGCTGAGAACTGCCTATGTGATGCTTAAACTATTAGAAGGGGGTCCTTAAAGAAAAAAATAAATTATTAGAAATTTCGAGAACAAAACTACTGGCCCAGAGATTAATAAATATAGATGTTGTAAGAATGTAAATTTGTAGAACCACTTGGGATAATTGGAATGCTTTCTTACAATGCTTGTGTAAGCCTAACATGATTGTGTTCAACTAGAATGTCGCAGACGGAATAATGGCCTCCAAAACATGTCCACATCGTAACCCCAGGAACCTGTGGCTACGTGATTACATGGCAAGGGGGACTTTGCAAATGTGATTAAGGTTAAGAACCTTGATATGGGATATGTCTTGTTTTATCCAGGTGGCCCAATCTAATCACATGAGTCCTTGAAGTAGAAGAAGGCAGAAGAGTGGGTCAGAGAGCAATGTGAAAAGGATTCAACCTACTGTTGCTGGCTTTGAAGATGGAGGAAGGGGGCCAAAAACCAAGGAAGGCAGGTAGCCTCTAGAAGCTGAAATTGTCCCTTAGCTTACAGCCAACAAGATGATGGGGACCACGGTCCTATGGCCACAAAACACTGAATTTTGTCAATGAAGGGAATGAACAGGAAACAGATTCTCCTCTAGAGCTTCAGACGTGCTGACACTTTGATCTTAACCCAGTGTGACCAGTACCAGACTTCTGACCTAAAAAACTGTAATAAATTTGTGACATTTTAGGTCATTAGTGTGCAATAATTTGCTATGGGAGTAATAGAAAACTAATACATGGAGGTTTTTTTCATTGAGTACTTGTTTGCACACAACTAAGCAATGGAACAATAATGTCCACAGGAAAATAATAAACATACTGACAGGGGTAGTACCCTTGGAAAGTGCTAACATGAGCACACCAGCTACCTCATTGTCCATGGGTAGCTAATTACCATGTGGGGAAAAGGTGGGCAATCAATGATGGTGGATAGTGCTTCAAGAAACTATGAAAAAACCTCAGAAGACAATGAAGTTAATGCCAGTACCATACTAGCAAATAAAGATAATTGCCCCAGTATTTTCCTACAACTTCACTACTTCACAGTATAAAAGTAAAGCTCTCCAACATCTTCTGATACCACTACCCCATCCAAAAAGCTTTTCCCATTTATCATACTGCCTTTTCTTCCAATCCCGGTGAGATATTACCTAATTAATAGATGTCATGAGAATAGCAAAAGTTTATAAAAATGAAAAAGCATTAGAGAGGTAGGAAGATAGCTTGAGCCCAGGAGTTGGAGGTTGTAGTGAGCTGTGATGACGCCCCTGCATTCTAGCCTGGGCAATAGCGTAAAAGTCTATATCAAAAAATTTTTAAAGAATTTTTTATTTAAAAAAATACATTAGAGAAGTCAAGAGCTTTGAAATTAGGTGGACTCGAATTTGAATTCTGGCTCAGTTAAACTTTACATTTAACATTGAGCAAGTTAATTAACCTCTCTGAAACTCTGCGTCCTTATGTATGAAATAGGGAGAAGATGAACACTTAGAGAGTTTTTGGTGAGGCATCACGCAAAGTGCTTAGTACTTTTATAGTAGCACTAAATCAACTGTATTATATTTAACTATGCTAAACCAGACATTTTAAAAATTGGGAATATATCTCATGTGAAATTTACAGTATCTGATATACATGCTAGATTAAAATGTCAAGCTCCTAGAGTGCTGAAAGTTTTTAACTTATATTTTTCTTACTGAAGGATAAGTTATTTCATTTCTCCATTGAACTATATTACAAGAAGTACCCTTCAATAAGTTAGGCATGCTCTTGTCTTAGTATATCATAAATGTGAAAAAAATGGGTAAAAACAACAGATACCCTCATCATAGTAAGTTATGCCAGTGAAAATATTTCAGTATGATTGGAAACACAATACAATTTTATTTTAAACTAAGATTCCATCTTATAGTCTAGAATCAAATCATTGCTACTTGGAAGGTAATATATGTACCCTTGTGTGCTATAAAGCACCTAAATAATAAATCATTCCCTGTCCAACATAAAGTTGGTATTTCATTCTTCTTGTTAAAAAGAATATTAGCTCTTTGAGGAATCTCCATACTGTTTTCCATAGAGGTTGTACTAATTTGCAGTCCCATCAACAGTGTAAAAGTGTTCCTTTCTCTCTGCATCCATGCCAGCATCTATTGTTTTTTGACTTTTTAATAAAAGCCATTCTAACAGGGGTAAGGTGATAGTTCGCTGTAGTTTTAATTTGCATTTCTCTGATAATTAGTGATGAGCATTTTTTCATATGTTTATTGGCCATTTGTCTATCTTCTTTTGAAAAGCTCTGTTCATGTCTTTTGCCTACTTTTTAAACAAACACCACATGTACACTATTAAATTGGAACTAAACGATGAGTACACATGTGCACAGAGGGAAGTAAAACCCAGTGGAAATCAAGCAGGGGGAAGGAGGAGGAGGGGATGGGCAAAAATCTACCTAACAGGGTACAATGAACACTATCCAGGTGATGGACACACTTATAACCCTGACTCGAGCATAACAAAATTGATACACATAACCAAAAACATTTGAACCCCCATAATATTTTGAAATAAAAAACTAATAAAATTTAAAAGTTAAAAAATAAAGAATACTAGCAATTTTAGACATAAATTGCTTCATTTTCCATCCTGTCCAATGTGCACCTTAAAATCTGGTATCTATCTCCAATTCATGTGTCCTCATTTAGCCCAGACACATTTTTCTTTGTTGATGTTTTCATTGCCCTTAAATCTATCATAAATACTGAAAGAATGCTATTTAACTTGTTTTTCTTGGTTCAAATTTTCACAGCAGTGAAATAAATTAAGCAATTTCATTGTTTATGAATAAAGATAGTACAGAATATAAGGAACCACCATTTTGAATCACTGCAAGGCTTATACCCCTAATACTCAGCAGAGTTATACCTGGCACATAATGGACAGTTGAGTAACTGTTGAATGCAATAAACTTAATATACAAGGTGATCGAAAAAGAACTGAGCATTCTCAAAAATGGATTACTTGGTAACTTCTTTATGTTCAGATTCCCCAGGAATCTCATGTTTATACCACCTCTTTCTCAAAGTCTTGAGGAAATAAAGCAACACATTATGGCTGCCATTTCAATTTAAAATATAATCATGTACAGTGCTTATAATTCTTAACTCTTTAACTGCAAATGATAAAGTTAGTAACACAAGTACTTGCCTACCTCTTACTTCTTTCTCATCCCTTCCGCTCCCCAGAATTTGGCCCTACTTAGTTTTCAACTAAATTTTCTAAATATCAAGTAAAATGTATGAAATTCTTAGTAACTCTGAAGTTCCTATGATGGTATGGAGATTTGCAATTTGGCCTCTCTTTCCTCTGGAGAAAGTGTTTAGACAATACTCAATTATGTATAAAAACAATGAATCTAGATAAATTATTGACAAGTAAAAATCTTTGAAATTTCTGAAAGCAACAGAAACACTACCTGTCTTGCAAGTGTCTTGTATGCAATATTTTTCAGTTACATTAAATGGTTTCAAGAAGTCTTTTTAAAAACATACACAATAGGCTTTAAAACAAAATTTTAATTTCACTTTCACGTACCAGGCTTCCTAATACTAAAAGATCTGATGTAGCTCAAAGAATAAACACTGACAAGGAGGGCAAGCAATTCAATCATAAACCTCCAAAAAGGAAGTCTGCAAACGCTAAATTCACTAGGGGCCAGTGTGAATCCTATAATTAAAAAATAATATAATCCCAGGCTTTTCAAGACAAGCAGAACATCTGTTTAAAAGGAGAGAGTTATCTTCCAGTCGAACTCCATAAGGAGCATCACATTCAGGTGTAGTATCTTGTATAAAGATTAACATGGAAAAACCATCCAGGTGCGGACAACTAGGAGAGTGAAGGGTCTGGAAACTATGTCACATGAGAAGATTTCCACACTTGGACATTATAGAGAAAATACATTTTTTCTATATAGCTCCATAAGGCCACACTGGGATCAGGAGATAAAAGATAAAAGAATTTATTTTGCTCAATGCTGGGAAGAGCTGTCCATGAATGAAAAGTGCTGCCTCGGTGAGGTAATGAGCTCTTTGTCACTGGCAATGTTCAAGGAAGACATGGATCACCATTTTCCAGAGGTGTCACAGAAGGGATTCCTACATTAAAGGGAGTTTGGACTCTCCAAATGATCCCTACATTCACTTCTATCTCTATGGTTTTCCATTAATAAATGATAAGCTAGTCCTTCTGCAAGCTCAGACAATGCAAATTCCCAAAGAAAATGATACAAAAGTTGCAGACTGATATGAGATTGCTCATATGTGTTAGTTATGTTATTTCTCCACATAATTTTGTTAGATTGTGCATGTGTAGTAAAAACGAATTAGGCAGACAGCAACAAGTAAAAGTTTATGTATATGGTAATTGTGAAAGCAACTAACTGAGCATTCTTTTCTAATTTAAGATTATCAATCTAAGAAGTATTTTGCTAGATAAGAAAGATTTCTCAAACCACAAAGTTTTGATTTATTCACTAAATTAGAAAAAAGATAATCTTAGGGGATAGAAAATATGTCAAATTTGGAAAAAGTATACTTTTGTTATGTTTATCCTTTCAATCACCCACAAACGAGGAGCATTTATACAGTATGCACAATCTTTCTCTCCAGAAATCTAGGTGCTGAATTTTATTGGTGAAATGATAGAATGCAATTGCTATAAAATGGTGTGCTATTGGCATTTACTAGAAAATATATTTTACCTAGTAAACAATAATTGTACACAGCAAGCTATTTGAATGTAAGTGCAGGGGATAAAGGAGGACAAGTTCAGTTCACTAACATCTATCATCTTTTAGCTTGAGAAAGGTAAAATTCTAAGGAAAAAAATCGCACAGTGTCTGTCCTGTTAGAATTCCCTGTTGCACTGGTTAATTCTTACCTAATTGTCTTCTTCCTCCTTGCCATACTGACATTGTCAAAACTTGCTGCTTGGGAAGAAAAGATAAAAGGTTCACGAGTGCTGATTCTGTTCTATTTCAGTGTGCCCTTACAATCTAACAATGCACTTGCCCTATAACATTAGCCTGAAGGAACCATTTGCTGTTTTAAAACAATGAATACCTAAACACCAGAAAGCCACTTAGATGTGATTGCCCTTTCATCTTTATTAATTTCAGCAAAATGACAGGATAATTTATATGGTTGGCACCTGTCAGGAGCAGAGTCTTTACTAATGCGGTTTACACTGACCAGGACATCCTCCCTCAGGCTAAGGTTGAACTTCAGCCTACTGTTGAACAGTGTGCAAAGCAAACACATGTCACCAAACACTCGATTTCTATCAAGAAAATCCCTTCAGAAATCCACATGCATGAGACACCACCCTGTTCACATGTGAAGCTGAAGGAAGACTGTGTCTACCCAATAAAGACTAAATATTTGTTCATCAATCTACCCAGAGGCTAAAGTATTATTTTCCAAAATCTTTTCTCTGTAAGATATTCCATGTTTCCAATAACACATTATAATACAACTTAAAAAGTGCTTTATGCTATCTATATAAGAAACTATTTTCCTTAATATTGCCATAAATACTGTAGTCTTTATCATCAAGAAGTCTTAATAACATTGGGAAGTTTCAACTGTCATTCAAATTCTAAACAAGCAGAAAGAAAACAAACTTGGACTTCAAATCCACGAGGAAAAAAATAACATAGCCTTTCTGTTCAATGTTTGCAGTAAGTAAAATGTTCTCTCTTAAAGCTTCCACTAGCGTAGCAACACTGCCCTATCTGCAGCATCAATGGAAGAGCTACAGCTAAGCAGCACCTATGCTGGATTTAGAAAGAGACCGAAAAGAGCCTTTGTATTTTTCCCACACTTGCTCAATTACTACAACGCATTTTACTACAACCAAGAATATTTTACATTGAAATTTCAGTCTTCGAAAAAGTACCCAAGTCTTTAATGAAAACCACATAACGTGTATTTGACAAAGCACAGTAAATAATGATAAAACATTACAAACCAGTACTGATGCTACACAACCATACATACAAAAAGATCCTATATCAACTGTGAAGAAGTCTGTATTGGAAATATTACTTTAAATGCTTATACATGATTTTATGGGTAAATTTCTAATATTGATACATCACAATTTATCAAGGAGTCAGAATTTAACTATTCCATTTCAATTTAACCTATGCTTGCCAGCCAAACAATTGTGAGAGGAAATATAATGTTTCTTGACTCAGTAATCTAACTTAGTCTTTATAATTTTTGAGAGTGAAATTGTGCTAAACATGAGTATCATTTTGTATGTAGAAGTATTGTGGAATATAAAGAAGTACTGAAGAGAACAACATGTTAAACATGATGTTTTTATTTCTAGACAAGTGAGCCAATGAACTCTGATCTAAAATAGTCAAAAACTAAACAATTTATTTTAAAACGTGATTTAAACTCCACGAGCTAGTCTTCCTATATTTAACATATTTTCTCTCTGTGTATATTTACTTAATATCAAATATTAATATATTTTCCATTCTACCTATATGTACTACCAACAACCAACAACAGTCAACATGCAAGATCTGTGATATTCTGCATATCAGGTCAAAGAGGTGAGTATTTAAAAGGAAGAAAAGGATTCATTAAAAATGTTGTACTAAGTTGCATCTGAGCTTGTAGCTAGTATGAATTAATAAAATATGGACATCTATTTAACCATCTCTAAAAATTGACAAATCAGCTGCAATAGGAGGTGCCATTTGCACCTTTTGGACAGTAAAATACAGTAAGAATACTAGAAACGTTATTAATTGTAACCTACTGATTTTAGCGGCGTTTCTTTTGTTTCGTTTTTATGAGAAAGTTGCTTTTGGTAAATCTTTGGTCATTTCTCAGCAGCTAATATTCATAAAGTCAGCAAGCACATCCTATTTTCTCAAATTATTTGAAAGAGCCCCATTAACTTGTCACCTCCATTAACTTGTCACCTCCATTAATTTGTGCTTTTGACAAACACAGCTTTTGAAAAACAAATATAGCTGATTTTTTATAAATATAGCCTATTTTTTTCTTTACTTCATAAGTAAAAGAGCTTAACACCAAAACACAAGATAACCTGAAGCATAAAAAGGAAGGAACGTAAAAAAATAATCTGAAAATAAAATGATGACAATTTTAACTCCGAAATGTCCTCATTTTTCATCACTTTCCAGCAAATTGCTTCTTTTGGACTGAGAGCATAACCACACTTCCTCAGCAGCTGAAAGCCTTTCAAAGAACCAGATAGATATCACTGTGCATCTGAACCTCACAAAAAACAAAAACTAAGTTACAAAATGGCAACTCACCAGAGTTCTAAACACACAATTAACCTGAAGCAGGAGGAATTTTCCACATCTTTCCTACTGAAAAATATTATACAGGGGACACTCACAGTTAAGACATTCTTCTTATTCAAAAGCTTTTCTTGTACTAATACTGTTTTTGGTAGAGCTTTCCTCTACCAAAAAAAAAGGTCATCAACAATACTTTAAAAGAACATTTTATTATATCTCCTAGATTTTATTTTTAAAGCAACATTGCAAAAATTTTTTTTAATTTCAAAAATTCTGGAAAGACTTCCCAATGCATTTCAGAATATATTTGCTTAAAATACATTTCTAAAACAGACATTTGTAGAATACTCTTTTAACACCTTGTATATAAATAACTGCTCATGGAAGTATAATTTGCACAAATTCAAATTTACACTTCAGAACTTGAATGATAAAATTGAAAAAGATGTAATATCAAACTTATTAATATTCATGCACAGCCAAAGTATAAACATCTTGATTAAAAGACATTTTCTGATCAATGTTAACTATGAACATTTCAAATTCATCAAAAAATAGTATAGAAGGCATTTCCATATTTAACACACTACCACCAATCATCGGCAGTTTTTTATGCCATTACACAAAAGAGGTCATCTTAAGTGTTTTATATATACAAAAATTCAAAAAAAAATCCAACCAATGTTAAAGACTAAAGTTTATCCTTATACAATTCCTTAGCTATATCTTTGCGCTTTCATGTTAGTAATTAGATTATCATTAAACACTTGAAATGAACACAAACATAAACTCTAGGAAAACAAAACAATGACAAAATGTGTGCATGCCAACGTCTTTAAATGTAAGCAAGCTTGAGGTTTTTAATCTTGTGGGTTTTGGATGTTGCTGTTTGGGGATTTCCCCCCGTTTTGCCACAAGGTAGATTCATGAATGAAATCCCACTTTAATATCCTATTTTCTCTCACTTACATGTATGCTGGAGAAAGTGGAGTTGACCTGGATGTTTTAAGCACAGGAACTGGGAATTTCCAGATAGCAGGAGAGCTCGTTTTCCATTTCAATGGCATGTTGTCACCACGGTACTACAATAACAGTAAACAGCGTTTCCATAACAGACTACCAACTAGGACTTCCATTCCACACTGTACTGACACAGCAGTGGCTGCCTCCGAGAACAAGCAAACGATTCTGCCAGTGCCCTTAAACCGATGCTTCCAATCTGTAAAATAGGGCTGCAAGGTACCTCCTTTAAATCCTCCTGTCCCCTAAAGCAATATGATGATTCTATCGTTCCAACTCAACAATAGTGCCACCTCGTTAGAAAAGCGTTGACTGCAGTATATTTTTTTAAGACTGCACTGTGCATACCATACAATGCAGCTTTATTTAATAAAAACGGCTAGGGTTTTTTTTTTTTTTAAAAAAAAAAAAAAAGCTTGCAATACCATTGTTCTACCTTAACAGGGATACTGCAGCACTGTACTATATTCTGCACCTATTAACCTGATTTCTGACCAATAGTAGCAGGAAAAAAACAGATGGGTTTCATATGAAAATGAAACAACATACCTACTCAGAATACACTTGTCATCCTCTGAACATTCTTCTTTTGAGCTGCAACAATACAAATGGGATATAAACCTCAGCATAGCCTTAGGCCACAGCTAATAGAGATCAGTGACTAAATTCGGCAGCCTGCTTTCCTCCTGTGCAAGCTCTGGCCACACAATACAAGAATGCCATTATGGGAATAGCCCGCTTAAAAAATGCCAGTCCCTCTGTTATCCAGTTTAGGAGAAGGCAAAATGTAAGAACAAATATAAACTGCTGCAGAACTCTGCACGCTCTTCTAGCAGCTTCTGATTCAAGTTGCTCTCCTTTCCCTAGTCTTATTTCCAAGCCGGGATGAGCAAAATCTCATACATTTACAACATGCTGTGGTAACACGAATATCACTCTGTCTTCTGCAGCAGAGTAGTACAGAGTAGCATGCTCTTAATAGCAGTCCTCAGAGGGACGCTATCAACAATCTAATTCAATGCTGCCCTCCCCTTCTTCTCCCCCTTTCCCCTCTTGTTCACCCCCTCACTCCTCCCCTCCCTCCCTCCCCAACCCCAAACAGCTCACAAATTGCCTAGAGGAAAGACCAATGCTGCTGGTCAAGCAGGTGTCCAGCAGGGACCACTCCAAAGCTCAGCAGTGGGTCCGGTAACCTCTAGGGATTAGCGATTGTCGAAGAGGTTCAGAAATTGAAGCTACTGTCTAAGGCAGCTTGAGGTATTTCGTGAAAGCAATGGCAAATAAAGGGTTCATCTACATTGTTTTATAATACTGTCAGAAAATAGTATTGTAAATGCCCGGAAAGTGACTGGGTATTTTAAGCTTCTGTTTAAGGCACCAAAACAAAGTCACAAATTTTCTACACAATTCTAAAAAGTGAAAATAGATTAAACTGGTATTATGCAGAACTCTTTATTTACATGCTGAAGAATTTTATAGCTGATGTAGGCAAATCCCCATAATTAAATATCTACCTTCATAGCACCCTTTACTTCTACCTAAAAACAGAATTATCTGTCTATAGCAATGAAAGCTTAATAAAGGCAGACCACCATTGCAACAAAAGCTACTATCTTTTTTAAAAAAATTACTGTAGTTATAAAGAGACCATATTTATTTTCAGGTCTGTATCTAAACAATAAACTCATTCTTCCAACTTAAATAGTTGGCTTTCCGATACCCTTTCTAAATTATTTCTAGTTTTTAAAGATTGAGATTTAGTCCCTTACAAGGCTTTTTCACTTGTATTTAAAAAGCACAGATGAATGTTTTTATAATAAGAAACTTTTCAAAAATTCCAAAATGCATAATTTGATATACCAGAAATACAGCATGAAATCAACTAAGATAATCACAAGTACCTTCCTTTTAACATACAAGGCAAACAATATCAAGGCAAAAAGACAAACCAGTCTTTTCTTGTGAAGCACAAAACATATATGCATATGAAGTATATACATACATACATATATGGAGAGAGAAAGCCTAGTTGGAAACATTGATCAGTAATGTATGAACTTTATAAATATTTAATTGATGTCAGCCATCACTACCTCACATACAATTTTTATTCAATCTATCAAACACACAGCCCCAAAAAACCAAGTCAAGTAACTTAAAGGGTCAAATTATATTTCCAATTCCTCTCAGTGCCCACCTGCAAAACTATCTCATAGAAATCTTCAAAGGAATAGGAGAAAAGAGTACTTATCAATACCTTACTGGCCAAAATAATTTGAAAGTTTAAAAAAAACCCTGCTACTGATACAAATAAACCACAGTCAATATTTTACCTTAGAAGGCTTCGTGTAATAATCCTTAATGGTTATAGAGCAAAGGGGGCCACAGGTACAATCATCAGTGGCAACTTGTTTGAAATCCAAAGAAGGAAAAATACATACATACATACATACATGCACATGGAAACACACACACATACACGTATGCATATATCAAGTTTGGAATGTCCCATTCCAGAGTGAGTTTCAAACCAATTTTCAAACTCTGAAGCATTTGCAAACATTTAAAAATATATAACATAAAACAGCTATACATTAGCTGTATGTAGGAATGAGACAATGTTTTAGAAAGGAGATTCAACCACATTCCAGCTTACGAAAACTTTACAAAGCAGTAATTGCAAATTTGACTTCACCTTCTGAGGAGAAAGACACCCCAAACCAGTGTAAGAACATGTCGCAAAGTGTTTCTAGTAGTGTATCTGTCTATGAAAATTGTTCAAAATTTATGAGTGGAAAACAGGCAAGGTTAACGTAGGTTTCCAAAATTTTAAGAAAGTAACCACCACAAACAGGTGAAAATCACTTTATTGTACAGGTTCAAGTTATTATTCTTCTGTGAACAATAAGTGATTCAGAAATCCAACATAGTTCTTGTCTAATCTCATTAGGCTCCAAAGAAACTAACCAATACCATGAATCTTCTATATCAATTTTTAGTCTAGTCTTTTCATAAACTTAACATTTAATACTAGTTTTTGTGGCACTCCAATAATTTTAATATTTGTTCAAAGTGAAAAAAACTGATTCCCTGCATCCCATCCTCAGCACTCTTAAAGCCCCCAAAACCCTGAAAGCATTGTATCTGATGGTGAGCATTTATTTATATTCAGTTCTCACTTTTCCTTTAATAAGTTATTAAGTCATCTGTAATTATCACTCACGAGCAAACAACTATTATGCCAAAGTCTTCAAAAATAATTCTTTTAAGTAGAAATATAGTCCATGGACAATACTTCACACTATTAATTTGCTTAACAACACTATTCCTCAGACATTGTTTAGAAACAAACTTCAGCCAGGTAAAATCACCCCAATTACAAATTAGCAGAATCCAAATTAATTAGATTTTACTACCCTGGTGAAGACTCCAGTAGTAACCATAAAATATAATTATAATTACCATTACATTCCAGAACTAAAAATGTTTTCACTGCAGAATCAAAGAATGACAATGATTGAACATGTATTTTACATATAATTTTATGCAGGCTCAGTGTCCCACTTCTTTAATATTTAGACTAGACTGGTAAATGTCAAAATCCCTCAGTCACTTCATAGGAAACACTGATTTCATTTACAGAACACTTGGTTTCTATTATGGACAACTGCATAAAACAGTATAGAAAGACAACATACACAAAAGCTCTTCAAAGCATTTTATGAACATTAACTAATCACTTAAAAATACCTGTGAAATGCATATTTCAGAGATGTAATAAACAAAGAACAATGATGGGTCTTGGCCAAGGCCACAAAAAGAGTCATTCTTGGCTGAATCGTACAACACAGACTTCTCTGGCTCCCAAGACAGAAAGAGAAGATTTGGGTGGAAAAAAAATTCTTTGAAATCATTTTGCTCAGTACTTTCATTCTATAGATGAAAAGATTGAAACCCAGAGAAGTTAACTTGTCCAATGTCATATCACTAGCTAGCAGCAGAACCAGAACTAGAAACCAAGTTTCAATCTCCCAGTCCAGGACTCCCTCTCCAAAATCTCTACTGTCCCTCTTCTCAATGAGACCATTTCACAAGGTGAATGTTTCTATTTTAAGTGAACCATATTTTATAAATGTCTCAAAATATTATAAAGAAACGAGGACTACAAAAAAATTACTCCTCCAATTATATGTATACTGAAAGATAGAAGTGGGAGAGAAACACCAAAAAAGCAAAAGTGTGCATAAACAACCATTTCCAAAATCTTGATTTCAGAAAGTTTTTAAGAATGTTCAGGGAGAAAAAGGTAAGCACAACTTAAGCTAGTCATAGTATGGCAGAAAAATGAAATATACAGCCAAGTAATCTGATTTTTTTCAATGTAAATGTCCCTAAATATCTTTATAGTAACATTTAATTTGCTGACTGATTGCTACAGTTTGTCACCAGTACCACCTCACCAAACAACTAATATGTCATGCATATAATCTCTCTCTCTCCAGTTTTTCCTGATGTGCCCTAAGAACTGACCTACCTTTTGCTTGCAAGTTTTGGTTAATCCTGTGGTAGGTACATCAGGCACTGTGTAATCTTTTCAGTCCTGACAATGTCTCTTCAGACTAATCTAAAATATCAGTGTTATTCTCATTGCTCAGACAAGACGGCAGATCATGCCAAACTGTGTGGATTGTTTATGTTCTACCAATCAGTAAAAGTACTTGGATGGCAACCAAGTAGGACTATTAAACCCTTTAAAGCACATAAAAAATTCTAGACAGCAGCGAAAAATTCTTAATACATCGAGGGTTCCTTCTTGTAGAAAATAGAACATGCATGGCTATATACACTTGTGTGTGTGTGCTTTATTTGTTTCAGGAAATTAACTACCAAATACATTAAAAATTTCTTACTAGATACTCAGGTATATAACCTTGCCACAATCAAAATGGAAAATCCAAGATGTTTCTCAAAGACAACTACATTGGAAAGCTCTATGTTGGAATTTTCCTTACTAGAACTGTGTGGATCCTTACAGCCCAGTAAAGGATCTACAAAGACATACACTATTGTAGCTATGGCTATCCCTTGTATTGATACGGTACCACAAGCCAAAAGACACCAAGAAATACAAATGAGTCAAAATCATCAAACAATACAAACAATTATTGTACAGGCAGATACTCATATACATGTATAGACAATTCTTCATGCCATGGTGGCGTAAGTAATGTGAAAGGCAGTATTCTTCCCATCTTTAACATTTCCATAGGCTAAGAAGGGTACTAAGTTGGGCAGGGAGAGAACAATATGACGAGCTGGTATGCTGAAAAGGCAGGAATACTAGTAAGGGTACCAAAGGAGAAGACAATAGGGCCAAGGAAGGTAATGACTAGCTGGAAGGCGAAAGGAAAGCCAGAATGGTAGGAATTGCTGATATTTATGCAATACCTTTTATAGTTGGGGGTCAAATGAAAGGTGTTATGGGGCTAAGACAGGAGTTGGGGTGGGTAGGCAAAAATACACAGTGACTGAGCAGAGAACAAAAGTCCAGTTGTTGGGGACCCAGTGATCTACAGATTCTGACTACCCTTACTCTCTCACTAAAGCTGAAAAAAGGAGTAACACTGAATGGGAAATTCAGAAGTTCTTGCCCTTCCTTCTTTCTTTTGTTTTCTGGCAGTGCGTGTATTCTTTATGGCTTTTTTTTCTACCCTTGAGTGCTTCAAAGTATTCAAACTCCAAACCAAGGTGTTTGTGTAGGTTGGGGGTGGTGGTAGTGGAAATCAATGATTTTCAAATGTATAATATTTACATACCTGATTTTATATTACCATTTTTAAATTGTTTGCAAAAAGCAATATAGATAGACCATTTATCATCACCAAATAGGAGTAAAAGTATCCAATGCTCCAAAAAGAGGCCATGCTGTTACCACACCCTGTGCTACAGTCACGTTACTTCGTCTGCCTGAGATGCTCTCCCCAAATACCTACTTGTCCTTCAAGAAGGAATCTTTGAATCTTTGTATCTTCCTAATTGAGCACCATTCCTCACACATTGGAAAGCAATCAATAAGTATTTGTTGAATAAATTGAAAGGGAAGTTTATAAGCAGAGGAGTGATTAAATCAGGATTATATGTTGAAGTCAGGATATATCCTAGAAGGTTTTTTAAAATATTGTTGTTAAATCTACTGTTACTAAAAGCAAAGTTTAGATAAGAGAAATACTGATCTGTTAATTTGATCATTTTGGGCTATAAAGTCCTTAAAATGAAAAATATATAGATACATTATCCTGTTAAAATGGGCATATGTTGAAGGAAAATATCTAGAATATATTGTTTCTTAAATAAAATAAATTGTCAAATGAAAAATCTCTGTGCTCACCTCACATAATGATCATTTATCTATTTAGTCATCTCTGAGCAACTTTCTAAGTATCTCCTCAAATTACTTTGGGTAAATAAAATAGTCAAGCCATTGTTAGCTTTTCTGATGTGCCATACATTAAAGCTATAAACTTATCAAAATAAAAAGTCATTTAAAATGTACAATCCAACCAGACAGTTAAGAATATGGCTCTACTGGAACAGTTAAGAATGTGTCTCTGGCGAGTAAAAAATACACTCATATAAAGCTTTTCAAATAGTTTCACTACTTTGTTTTAATTTAGGTAGCATCAAATATAGAAGCAAGACTACCAAAGTTGTATGATGACAATGTAGGCAATACCGCAATCTTTATATTTGTAAATCCTATACTATTTTGGTAAGAGTAAACAACTTCTAATGACGTTTATTTATGATGGTTGAAAAACTTTTCAATGATGAGCACATCACATACCAAATCTCAAAAGGCATGCCAGTTAAACAAATTCAACATTTGCTATATTCTATATTATTTCAGAAATACTTACACTTTTATAAAAATATGAGTTTCTGAAAGATCTTTAGTATATTTTCTTCAACATTCCAATTTAATGAAATAGTACTACTACCTTGAAAATATTATATTGATATCTAAAGAGTTATTATAACATTCACATGTGTACTGTGTTATAACCAAAAATGAAGTTAAAAGATTACCTGGTTGTCCAATCTCTTCCTCTCCTTAATTGTAAATCTTGGCTACAAATACTTATTATAGAATAATCAAAATAACATTTTGCTAACCAGTGGCACTTTCATGGAAAGCTAATCCTAATGACTCATTGAGATTATACAACACTATTTAAATTTTCCATGAATAAAGGCCCTTTATATTTAATTGCTTTAATTTTTCACCATTTCCCAGGCCTAATCATTAAAACTTTGAATTTCATATATACATATATCTCACCACAGAAACTATTGTTGTCTAAAAAGAAAAGGTTTTAACCAAATGATGAAGGAGAAAATCTTACACTTCAAAAAAAAGGACTCAATTTTAAACTTGAACCTTGTGACCATTGCCATCACATAAAACTCAACAGTTTTCTTAAGAGTATACTTTATAGTCATGTTATTTGCCAACTATGGCAGTATCGAAGAGACCTAGGAACCTGGTCAATACCTCTATTTTCATAACTATTTCCAGATCCTTCTCACTTTCTAATTTAAAATTTGTCTCTTTGGTGATTTTAAGTTCTACAAAACAAGTAGAAGGTAGAGAAATAGTTATGCTAAAAGATGAGAAGTGTATGGTGTTAAGTCTAAATTATAGAATCTAGATGAAAAGTGTGTAATTTAAAATTGCTATGCCTGCAAACAGCAATTCAATTAAAATCCTATGATGTATGCAAATATCCGTCCCCTCATCACAAGGAGTGCAATGTGCACCACCCGAAAGATGGACATATTTGAAACACGGACTTGGGGGGGGGGTGGGACCAAGGGCAACATACGTAACCTAAACATCTGTACCCCCATAATATGCTGAAATAAAAGAAAAAGAAAAAAAAATCCTATGATGTAAAACATCATTAGCAAGTTATATAAAGCGTTTGTGTGTTATGATCTAACCACACTACTTTTTTGGCATTATGTCTAACTTTTTTATTTGGATGCAATGGTTATCTGAAAGGGAAATCATTTCATTTCCTTTATCTCATGTCCTATTACTAACTTAAGTAAATGCAATTTTGAGTAAAAGCAGAATTCATCCTCTAGATTGAGCCTAGATTTAAGCTAAAGGCAATTTAAACTTGAGTTTCCTGACTGCCTTTCCATGTTTGTCTACTTCAACTAATAACTTCAGAACCACTTCATGACTTTAAAAGCAAATATATATTTTAAATAATCAGTTATTTCTCATGGAATTCTGAAGCTACATAACATTTGAGTAAAATACATTTTCCCCTTAGCTAGCATGTATTTATTCATTCATTCCTTATTCGGCTTGATCTAAGTCAAATGCACTGTTGAGCATTTTTATGAGTCTTCCACTACAGGAGTCTGGCCATTTTGTTTAAATTTCTTTGATACTGTTCAGACTTTAAGCAAAAATATTTATGTTCAGGAGTTTCCAGAAATACCAATTTTTAAGATTCAGATTTGTAAAGCACAGAACAACATAACATGTATTCCAAAAAGGGTGAAGAGGCAGCAAGATTGAACTTAAACTTATGCTCTAATCAGGGAGAAAGCATTAACAAATTTATTAATTAGGACCATGCTTTCTCATTTTCCAACTAAAATGCATTTGTTTCAACTGAGGCTTCCTCAGTATATTAGCTACGATTGACAGTGTAAGATAAACTCCTTGAAGTTCACAAATACCAAAATCAATCAACTCACTATGCCTAACCCACAACCCCTAGAGAGGAGGTGCATGCTAAATTAGTTCAATCATCAGTAAGTATCAAGAACTTATGACTTCGCTAGATGTCACAAATATACAAAGAACACGTGTTCCCTGGCCACAAGGTTCTTACAATCTAATTGAGCAGACTGGATATTCACATATGAAACACAAGTGAGCATAATTACATTGCTACAGTAAAGCCTTAACTATCCAGAACCGTGGATAGCCTAATTTTCTAGACAGTTTTTTTGAAAGCAAAAAAACTGGGAGAATTTAACTATTAAAATATCAAAATTTACTTATTTTCCACCCCTTGATAGAAATCTTTCTGCTCTTCATGGCTAAAACAGGCACGAACCTTTTTAAACTATCTCACAGTCACCATAACGCACAATAGCTATTGTGACATGCTTCAGATGTAGATACAGCAACGTGTGCAAATAAGATCTGTCATTCCTCACCTTTGCCTGCCCCTCGCACCCTACTTCCCTGGTTGATATGCTTTGACATGGAACACAGATGTTGCTGAGAGAAAAGTGGCTCTTTTCATTATGCTGTAATACATATACCAATACACACACCAAGAAAAAAAGTTCTGTATCTTTAAGGCAGATGCTCTTAAACATTAGTGTGCCTAAGAATCACCTGGGGTGAATATATAAAATGTAGATGTTTGGAGGTAGGGTCCAGCACTCTGCATTTTAGACAAGTACTGCAGCTGATTATCATGCCAGGTCTACTAAACTACCGAAGAAACACTGCTTTAAAGTCAAGGTTGCTAACCGCCCGGCTCAAGATACCCCAGCTATCAGAAGATTCTGTTTTCTTCTCAGTCCCTGACCTTCCTTTGCATATCAGCACTGGCTTCTGACCAACAGTTGTCATAGTGAACTGCACAGCCATTATCTTGTTCTCCCGCACTCCAGATCCTTCCAGGTCTGGGAGAGTCTGAAAGCAAGGTCTCCAGCTGGCAGACAGACAGGCACAGAAGCCGACAGACAGACAGATGCAAAGTGGGAAACTGTGAGGTACAGCAATTAGAAAACAAATGTAGTATACATTATACTGATTCTGCAATACAGATTAAAAAGTTAAAAACTTGTTTCAAACTTTTTGCATGAGGAAGAATGCAGAAGAACACAGTTAGGCACCTGTGGCTCGGCTGCAGCTCTGTCGCTAATTAGCTTTATGACCTCCCGTGTTATCTTCCCTCATCCGTAAAACAGGGAAAATTCTACTTTCCTTGCCCATCTCACAGGAATGTTATGAAAACCAAATGAACTTAATGTTTGTGAAAGCATGTTGGAAAATATAAAGCACAATATAGTGATGCGTGGTATTTTTAAATATATTTTTCATAATAAACACAGTATTCTAAACATGATTGAAACTTTACTTGATATCTGCATATCTTATAGTATCTCAGGGTCTTTTATGAAAACAAATTCTCATTGTAAAAAAAAAGGTAGAGGAAAACGCAGACCCTTGGACATACCCTGATGTTGATTTTTTGAATATATCCTTGAAATCGGCTTGTTTTAAAGACAATTGCCTCCGTCTCCTGAAAGTGGAGTGCAAAAAAAAAAAAAAAAAAATCTGGTTAATTGTGGCTTTATTGTATTTAGTTCAAATTTTCCAAAGCATACCCTGAAAATATTTCTGCTGTAAATTAATAAACCATATTAATAAATCCTGAACAGTTTAGACCACACAGAACAATTTAAAACTATGTAAATGAACTTTTAAAGAAAACCCTTAACTAGAAGGCCATAAGATTCTATTTGTTTTTATAAGCTATCTTTATGTTTCAGAAAGTTGGAATAAAGATTGACATTAAATACAACATTTATTGGCAGCTGATCTAAAAGACTAATCTAGCCAAATTTGAACACAAGGAAACACTTTTCCAGTAAATATATACTCAGCCCTTGGATGACTTGTCATTTTCTAGCTTTTTAAGCCTAAAGGTCAATTCTTTGCTGATATACTACTTTGCCATAAAAACCTGAAAGCAAATGACACACATTACAAGCTTTCAGAGAACAGATGGTTAATGTTCTTCTAGGTTCATTTATTACCAATTTTCTTATTTTCATACTGCTTATAATTAATAAAAACATATAAACAGATGTACTGTCTCCTAACCGGAAGATTTGGTTTTTGTGAAGTTCTGTCATGTATCTAGCTCTTTGGGGCTAATACAAAACGTAACGTTGGACAGACATACTTCTGGTATTGCCTCAGGAATACAGTTTTAAAAATAGAGACTACTACAGAAGCACTGCAGTATATGCTGTTGACAATCAACTCTCTTAAAAAATTAAACTAAGCTGGCACATGTTTGAGCAGCTCTAACATAAAATTTATTTCCATTTATTTCATTATGTTGTTATTACCATATAGAAAGTAAACATTAGCCTTATCTAACATTTTCTTCAAAACAAAATGTCATGCTTTTTTCTGGGTCATCTCACAATCACTATTGCATTATTAAAGTCATAACTAAACCAAAGTCATAGTCTAACAGTATCTTTAGAAAGACCTTGACAAAGACCTTATCCAAAATGTTATTCTAAATCTAATGACCTCCTATGAAAAAAGGTAGGTAGCAATTATTTTATTTCTGTTTTAGAATGATAAATTCAAAACAGCATCTCCTTAATGACAAGACTATTTCAAAGTCTACTTTTAAAATGTAATGCACGTAAAAATTATTGTTGAATGATAAAAAGCTATAATAGGTTAAATTCATATTTGTCATGTTTTAGAATTAAGTTTCACCACGCAAATAACAATTATATTATTTCTTTGCTTAAAAATACATTAAAATGTCTTTAAACGTAGCTTATTTTATATTCCTATTAATATTATTCCTCTTCTTTGTGTATTTAAGAAGAATCTGGTGTGCCACCTTCTGGTAACTGAGTGAAATTATGTATTTCCACATAAGTCACTATTCTTTATTTTAACTTTTAAAATCTATATATATATTTCTTAACCTGCATTACATTTAAGCTATCTAAATAAATCTACAACACAGTCTGAAGCAAAATAAAATTCCCTTAGAAATTTTGTTCAAAATCAAGCTTTATACATACTTCCTATGATTTTTGCATGGATACCAATATGTCTCCTGAATTCTACAATACATATAAAATTGATTTTTGTATTCCGCTTCACAGCCACATATGAAAATAAGAGGCTTACTATTTTAATAAATAAGTAACAGCAGTAAATAAAAGAAAAGAAAGGTCTCTTACCAATAAGCCCATTTTTCTCTTAAGGTTTGAACTCTCATCATTTGTCATGTTCTTGTGGATCCCTCTCTCATCAAATTCTCTGGAGTTTTAAAGTTAAGAGCTGTGATGCACAGCTAGGCTCTGCTACATAGTAGCGCACCCCAGTGTATCTGCTTGGTATAACACTTCAGTTGTAATTCCCGAAAGCAGAAACAGACTTTATATATTCTACTCAAAAACCTATGCACTGCATACCTTCCCTTGATAGGAAATTGTAGTCAGCGTGGTTGAACTATTTCTATTTCATATCTAAACTCCTGATCAGATATGAAAATGAGAACCACATGTATCTTAAGCTTCGTTCCAGTAAACTGAACAGGAACAAAGTGTTCATCTTTTGAGCAGAGTTGGGGTGAGGCAAATACTAACACCAGGAGGTCTGACCTAATTAGAAAAAGCATGTTTACCTGAAAGTAACCTTATTTTTCAAGGGTTACTCTCCTGTTATTTGTCATATTATCTTAAACCTTTATTATCTTTAACTCTTTCTTCTCTCTTACACATAGTAGCCAGTCATGAAGCCCTATCTTTTTTTCTTTATCAATTTTCCAGGAATCTACCCTCTACTGTTTTTTAAACAAATGAGCTACCTCAAAAAAAAACACATATAACTGATCTCCCTGCATCTCCCATCTTAAATCTAGCAATACAATTGCATCTAGATCACTCTTTTAAAATAAAACTACACAGGATGTAAATTAAGTGACCGATAAATATTTTATTCAGTAAGTGTATGTTTGTTGAATTAGCTATATGTTAGGTACTATGCTAGGTGATATGGATGTAAAGGTGAACAAGACACAATCCCTTGTTCTCAGGAAGCTCCTGGTTGAGTGAGGGAAGCAGACATGTACTCTCACAACACAAAATATGGTGTGGAAGCTTTAGTAGTATATGCCTAGGATTCTACAGCAGCAGAGGAATAACAAAAATCTTGCTGCAACTGAGGCTGAAGAATGAGGCATTCATCAGGTAGAGAGTCTAGAAGAAATAGTGTGTGCAACAATACAGAGATTTGAGGAGTATAACATGTTGGGGAATTGGTAAGTTTTCAAAATGACTGTAAAGAGTTCACTATGACTGAAAAGAGGGTACATAGTGTTGAGGGGAGTAAATTTTAAGGTATGCAGAAACCACATCACAGAATATTATGCATGCTAGAGAAGAAGTGTGGATTTTATCCTGTGGGCTATGAGAAACTATTTGTTGAATGAGTGAATCAAAGAATTAATCAAGTAACTAAGCTCAGCACTAAGAACTCACTACACATTGGCCAACCTACTCTTCCAGTTTACTGCAGTATCATAACACCAACTTCCTTCCAGTTTCTATCTCACAAGCTTGCTTGATTCTTTTCTCACCTTAGCTCCAGAGGTCCTTCTTGCATGATATCTCTTCCCCACTCCAATTTTCTGAACTCAACCCATCCTTCCAGATCCAGCTCAAGTTCCTTTCATTTTTGTGAACTCTTTCATGATAATTTGAGTCTACAGGTTTGTTTTTTTTTTTTTAATATTCCCTCAGTGCCAGGACCAGAGACCATGCACTCTTCCTAATGTTTAGCACACAATGTCAAAGAAATCTTTTTGATCCTTTGCCAATAAAGTGTAACAGGATGGTAAGGAGATGACACTAAGGCACAAAGGTCAGAGCCTGAGGGTAAGTAAGCAGGCCCAAGAAAGCCCAACTTCCCAGACTTTACAGTGTACATTAATATTAGTAACTTCCTTCACCACTCCCAAGCCTGAAAAAAAAAAGGATATGAATTGTGAAGAGAGCTGGACCTGTATTGGGCAGCAACTCTGCATTACTATGCGACATTGCTAGCTATATACATCACAGCCCTGGTTCAAAAATTCCAAAGAATTGATGAGAAAAGGATACCAGCAGAATAGTTGAATGATGGAGCTGTGACCTTTGGAAAAATAGAGCTGTAAGTGGGAGGAAATTGACTGTGTTTTACTACTTGCAGTAAACCAAGAGAATTCACTTGAAAGTTCATGCAATAAACCAAAGAAATTCATGAAGATCACAAAAAGAGATGAGAGAGTATGAGTAGGTGATTAGATCTCCAAGAGCAGTTTATTAAGGGAGAAAATATAAGTGTAAGAAGAGGATATTTTGAAAACAGGGTTAATAGTGTTACCTGGGAGATCAATATAGGACGAGAAGCTGTATCAGAGAAATATATCCTTGGGGGTAAATATTTAGTGTTTTCACTCTCTGGAACCACGTCCCATTATGGTCAGTGTCAAATACTCAGTAAGTACTCAAGCTTTTGTTGATTTTAGCATTTAGCATTCAGCTTTGTCTCATCCTTTTTATGTATGCACAATCTCTTAGATTTATGCAACAATGCAAAAACCATGGTGCTTTCTTTTATGTAGACAATAAAAAATTGTTTCATCTTATTCAACGATTTTATATTCAAGTGGGTTAAGAGGATGCCACCAATAATTTCAAAAAGTAGTTAATACTTAAATATTATCTCAATGACTTCAAAATTTCCCAGATAAAAGCTATCTACACCTTCTTTCTTTTTTATTGAGTGAAAAGAACTTACCAGTTCCCTTTCCATTAACTTGTAAGGAAAAAAATTCAAATACATAAAAAATGGAGAATGTGATTTGGGAAACGCGCCATATTTTCCAAATAATCTTCAAAAAAGGGCAGTACTTAGTGGGACATAAAAATGATTTAATCAACTGTGTCTTCAGAAGAATGTTTTTAAACTATGTATCAATGGTACCATAGATTTTAAAACAAAGAGAAAATAAGCCAGACCATTTCATCATTTAGTTTTGTAGAAAACAGACCAATTGCCAGAATATTTCCTTCGGGCCTGGCAGAAAAAAAGCAACAACCATTTTATATTATATTTTGACTCAAATAGGTATTTTTTTTTGCAAGCATGAAATGAAGTTTATTGAGGAAGGACCAGATAGATTTACAGAGCAAGACCAAGATAGAGGTTTACAGAGTAAGAGCAAGACACATTCACCACAGAACAGTGAATCCCTCTGTCATAACAAAAGGGTGTTGAATAGGTATTTTTATCCAAATTCACATAACTTGTTCATCTTGATTTTGTAAAAGGAGAAAGTGGGGAAGAGGTAACTACCTCCCAGAAGTCCACAAGTAAGTGTCATATGCTATTAGTGATTGTGATGACAGGGTCTATACCAGTCTAGTATAAATAATTCATTTACATTCCATTTAAAATGCCGTCATGTTATCTCATCCACAACAGTACTCCTTCCCTTTCTTCTGATGTATATACGATGTCTCAGAGCAGGATGAGTTAAGTGGTTTATAGAGTTTTCCATTCTGCTCAAATATCCATGGATGATAGATTTTGAGAACCATTGGTCTAAAGAAGGGTTGGCCAGGGGTATTTATATTGGGAGCAATTGCTCATATTCCTATAGTCTAGAAGTTCATATTTAAGGTGATTTATCAGATTTCAGTAGTATTAGCATTCAATCTAATGGGGGAAATGGGGTCAAAGGAAAGAAAATGAATGGAAATGCCATTTGCTGCTACTAATAACGGCTGCCTGCACTGTCACTGGATTAGGAAAAATGGCAAAGGAGGCAGAGGCCAAAGTCTCATAGCCTCCCAATCCTAATTGAATGAATCAGAACCCTCTTAAATATTTCTAAAATGGAACAAAACTCAGGTCATACCACTATATAGTACCACAAATTATGGAGGGTAATTCATGAGTAATTCAATGTATTTAGTAGATATTAATTATTCAGATCAACTATGAAATATACCAACTTAGATTTTACTAACATAAATCTTAAATTGATTACTGTTTAATAGTTATAGTAGGAATCTGAAAGGGGCTAAAATACACATGCTGGAATATTGGGAAGTTCAAAATTTTTATCATGTTAGTTTGGAAACACAGAAATAAGCTAAATGACATTTCAAAGACAGAGGGCAGACACATAAGGTTAATGAGAAAATAAGAATTATTTTAACAACCTAATTTTCCTATCCAGATACTCCACAAAGTATTTAACTTGTTTTAAATGTCAGTTTAAACTCAGCCAGCAGAATTCTAAGTAAAAGAGTTTATTATACCTCTTAATTTTTAAGAGACTCATTTTCATTTTCAACCTGATCTTGAGGTAGGCAACGCGGGTGTTAATATTCCCATTTTACTAGTGAAGAAACAGAGTTGTTAAATGACTTGGCTTAAGTGACATAGCTGCTGAGTGAGAGAGCTGGAAAACAATAATCCAGGTCCCCTGACATCTAATTTGGTGTTCATTACTCACCTTTGTATTGTATTAATATTTACATTAACATTTATTTTAGAGGATAAACTACAAATATAACTCCTAAACGATCCCATCCCAAAGAAAAAAAAGGCCTTTATATACCAAAGTAAATAACTGGAGGACAGGGAAAAATAGGGAATAGCTAACAGAAGATATAGGACAGCAATATGACAAAAGTAACAGAAATGATCAGCCTATACCTATGCCAGAAATACCTTCCCAGTGCCAACTGACAGAGCTCCCTTTCATTCATCAATTAGCAATTTCTTGGAGTAGATCTCAAACATGCCATACTCTTTCATGTCTCAGTGGTTTCACATACGATTCCACTCGGAATTCCCTGCCCTCCTTGTCTACCAAGCAAACTTCTAGTCTTGCTTAAGTATTCAAGCATACCTGCTTGAATGAAACCTTCCCTCACATCCCTCAGCATACACAGGTAATGGTTTTCTATCCTCCTGTGGTACTTTGAATATTATAGCTTCTGTCACTTCGGATTATAACAGTTTCTATGTCTCCCTAGACTATAAACTCTTAAGAACTGAGGCTGCATCTTACTTATGTTTTTATTATGCCTAACTCATTGCCTGTCATACAGGAACCCAATTATAGGAGGCAATTTTGGTGAAATCAAGTCAGCAGAGGTACGTTCTTCCCTCCTCCATTCCTAACCACATTTTTATAATGATAATTAAACAAGAAATCACTAAATGGTCTTATCCTTCCAAAACTAAGATGTGAATCATAAGAAATAAATAAAATATTACAATTGCAAACAGTATACCTAAATGGCTCCTGTTGATATTTGTGTGACAGACCCTGTGTGTGCCTGGCAGGGTGCCCAGCATAGTAGGTACACAACAACTTTACAACAGATGGATGGGGGAGGAGCTAATGGATCAATAACTGATTGCTGAACTAAATTGAGAAAGGGAAACACTTAGCTACCATAAAGAAAGGAGATTTCAGTAACCAGTTTTTTTAAGTCAAGATAGTATTGGTAAAGTGAAAAAATGCATTTTGTTGGTTTATCACTACCTGGACTAGTGAATGTTAAAAAATAAAACAGTAGCTCCTAAAACCAGTCATTTCTACACACTGGTAATTGAAAAGTATAACAGCATATTCTTTGGACTGTTAGATTCTATTAAACTATTGTTGCAAATAGTGATGATGAAAGAGTAAACCACAAAATCCAATTTTGACAATCACTGATCCACTAGACGGAGCAAGAAATAAAATAGCAAATTCAACCAAGCAAGCCACTGCACATCACCAAAACCTAGTAACGCAAATGGCATGGTGAGCAGTCAAGAGTAAAATATACAAATGAAACACAAGAGGATCCAATGCTAACAAGCCCCTTTAACTTTAAAAATAAAGAAAAATATACATATTTGATTAAAGACCTATGAATCCTGTTCCAATGAGAGAATTATAATTTAGGATTAAGGAAGTATCTCAAATCTCTTTCTCACCTCACTTCCTGACCTCCCCTTTACACAGACCAGCAGGGAACAAATATCAAGGATATTAACATAACGAACAATATAAAGAATAAAAGACAATGGGGTTCCCCAAAGGAAAGAGCCTATTTGCAACATGGTTTAACATGCATAGGTTAGGGACTTGGGGGTAGAGGCTCCTGCAGCTGTGAGGGCTAACTGATGTAGATCATTAACCACTGTCTCTGGTGTGTTCTGGGGTAAAGAGGGAAGAAAAGGGCTGGAGACTTATTAAAAAGAAAAAAAATACGGTCTTAAAAGGAAGCTGTGTTTTGCTAACAGTAAACTTGAATTTTGGACACAGAAACATAGTGTATAAGCCCTTAAGGGCCAGTTGGGAATACAAGAGTCATAAAAGCCTCTAGGAGCCTAATCCTAAAGGAAGATTGGCTCAGGAGCCTCAGAGAACAGTAAGACAGCCAGGGAGACAGACACTAACAATTTAAGGTAGAAGTCCCAGGACAGTGAAAAACAGCAGCCAAAAATAGGAATCTGTATAAACCAATAGTAAACTTGACACCCCATCACTTCTAATCTAAAATTTAGAATGAATTTTGCCTTCCTTATTGCTTTCATCATCTCAAGTTTCTATTCAAAAGCCTTCTAAGACTACTTATTTATGTCATGTATTTATAGACTCCACTCTCAGGAGACCCTCAACCCCTAGCCCCACTTTATCTATTCAACCATATTTCCCATTATAGGTGGTCCCAAGATTTGCACACAACTGAAACCACCATACCCAGAACTGTCATGAAAGCTATTATAAAAAATTAAACAACTTACAGCTTATAGTAAATCTGTGGAGAGGAATACACAGGAACCTTGTGGGGGAGGGAAATGGAGAAGAAAGGGAAATTAGGCAAAGCTCTTAGCCAAGGCTTTCCCTGTCCCAAAATTATCTCCTCCTACAAAGGAACTCTCTGTAACTCTCACCTCCACCCCCTCCCATTGTTTGCTCTGTACTACTGCCAGAAATTCCAGCAATTACAGGTTCATTGGAGCTAACAAGGCAGCTGTTAAAATTATAATAAGTACAGCTGCCAGGATGAGGTGGCTATCTGTAATTCACACATTGGTGTGAATGAGTTCAGTCAAGTCTCTTCAAATAGCAAAGAGCTGTTGCCCTGAGGGAATGGGGCACACTGAAGGTGGGAGAGAGCCTTTTAGAACCCTAGCAACCTTGAGTGGGGTGCTATTTTAAGGAAATTAGCAGCAGGAGGCCTTAGGGGATAAAGAAACTCTCTCTTAAACATAGAGAAAAAAGGGTGCAAAAAGGGTTGTTGAAGAACAACAAAACTCAACTTCCTCTATTCTCTGACTTCTACCCCAGAATCTGTCCCACCTTTCCTAACCCTCTGCTTCCAAGACCTGGAGCATAGTTTCTGGGATAGATCACTGCTTAAGTAGGTTAAATACAACATTATGGGCTCAGCCAGAAACCTCACAATCATATATGTGATGTGTCATGTCTAAACAAATGATTTGTAAATAAACCTTTAGAACACACCCCATTTATAGGTTAGGAACTACTTGTAGTTTTCAACATATATCTCCCACCACCACACACACACTCCCCACACACACCATAGTAAGACTGATCTCCTCTCTGTTTTGCAAATGCTAGATGTATTTTTTTCTCTCACCATCTATTTAACTCATAAAACATTCCATAAAACATTGTGGATGCTCCTCTGTTCACACAAGTTATGGCTATTTTTTTATTATTATTTCAAAATATTACAGGGATACAAATGTATTCGGCTACATGTATAAATTTTGTTATGCTTGAGTCAGGGTTACAATTGTGCCCATCACCCAGATAGTGTTCACTGTACCCATTACGTAGGTTTTCACCCATCCTCTCCTCCTCCTCCACCCGGCTTGATTTCCACTGAGTTTTATTTCCCTCTGCGCACGTTTGCTCACCGATTAGTTCCACTTCAACAGCGAGAACACATGGTGTTTGTTTTTCAAATCTTTAGATACTTCACTTAGGATAATGGTCTCCAATTCCATGCAAATGTTGCAAAAGGCGCTAATACATCTTTCTTCATGGCTGTGTAGTATTCCATAGTATACACATACCACATTTTGTTAGTCCACTTATGAATTGATGGGCACTTGGGTTGATTCCACATCTTTGCAATTGTGAATTGTGCTTCAATAAACATTCAAGAGCAGGTGTCTTTTTGATTAACTGATTTCTTTTCCTTTGGGTAAATACCCAGTAGGGGGATTGCTGGATAGGTAACTTTTACTTCTTTGAGGAATCTTCATAGTGTTTTCCATAAGGGTTGTACTAATTTCCAGTCCCACCAACAGCATGTAAGCATTCCTTTCTCTCTGCATCCACGCCAGCATCTATTATTTTTGAACTTTTTAATAAAACCCATTCTAACAGGGGTAAGGTCATATCTCACTGTGGTTTTAATTTGCATTTCCCTGATGATTAGTGATGTTGAGAATTTTTTCATGTTTATTGGCCATTTGTCTACTTGTTTGGAAAAGCTTCTGTTCATGTCTTTTGCCCACTTTTTAATGGGGTCGTTTGTTTTCTCCTTGCTGATTTGCTTGAGTTCTTTGTACATTCTGGTTATCAGCCCTTTATTAGATGTTCAGCTTATGAATATTTTCTCCCATTCTGTACATTGTCTATTTGCTCTGTTGATTATTTCCTTAGCTGTGTAGAAGCCTTTTTAATTTAATCAAGTCCCATTTATTTATTTTTGCTGTTGCTGTAATTGCCTTTGGGGTCTTAGCCATAAATTCTTTGCATAGGACAATGTCTAGAGGAGTTTTTCCTAGATTTATTTCTATAATTTTTATGGTTTCATGCCTTACATTCAAGTCTTTTATCCATATTGAATTGATTTTTGTGTGTGGCAAGAGGTAGGGGGCTTGTTTCATTCTTCTGCATGTGGCTATCCAATTTTCCTAGCACCATTTATTGAATAGGGATTCTTTTCCCCAGTGTATATTGTTGTTTGCTTTGTCAAAGATCAGTTGGCTGTATGTGGATGGTTTTATATCTGGGTCCTCTGCTCTGTTCCATTGGTCTATGTCTCTATTTTTGTGCCAATACCATGCTGTTTTGGTTACTATAGCATTATAGCATAGTTTGAAGTCTGGTAATGTGATGCTTCCAGATCTGTTCCTATTGCTTAAGATTGCTTGGGCTACTAGGGCTCCTTTCTGGTTCCAAACAAAGCATAGAATTATTTTTTCTAAACCTTTGAAATATGATGTTGGTATTTTGATAGGGATTGCATTGAATCTGTAAATCACTTTGGTAGTATGGACATTTTAACAATGTTGATTCAACTGATCCAAGAGTAAGATATGTTTCTCCGTTTGTTTGTGCCATCCAAAATTTCATTCCTCAGTGTTTCGTGCTTCTCTTTGTAGAGATCTTTCACCTCCTTGGTTAAGTATATTCCTAAGTTTTTTATTTTCTTTGTAGGTATTGTGAATGGTATTGAGTCTTTGATTTGATGCTCAGCTTGACTGTTATTAGTGTATAGGAATGCTACTGATTTGTGTACATTGATTTTGTAGCCTGAGACTTTGCTGAACTTATTTATCAATTCCAGGAGTCTTTTGGAGGAATCTTTCGGGTTTTCTAGATATAAGATTTCATTGTCACCAAAAAGCAATAGTTTGACCTACTGTTTCCCGATTGGGATACCCTTTATTACCTTCTCTTGCTGATTGCTCTGGCTAGGTCTTCCAGTACTATGTTCAGTAGAAGTGGTGACAGTGGGCACCCTTGTCTTGTTCCAGTTCTAAGGGGGAATGCTGTCAACTTTTCCCCATTCAGTACAATGTTGGCTGTGGGTTTGTCATATACTGCTTTTATAATTTTGAGATATGTTCCTTCTGTGCCTAGACTGTTGAGGATTTTTATCATAAAAGCGTGCTGAATTTTGTCAGATGTTTACCCTGCCTCTATTGAGAGGATCATATGGTCTTTTTTTTTGCTTCTGTTTATGTGGTGAACCACATTTATTGATTTCCATATGTGGAACCATCCTTGCAGCCCTGGGATAAAGCCCACTTGGTCATGGTGGATTGTTTTTTTGATGTTCTGTTGAATTTGGTTTGCTAGTATTTTATTGAGGATTTTTGCATCCTTATTCATAAGGGATATTGGTCTGTAGTTTTTTGCTGTTGTTGTTGTTGTGTCCCTTCCTGGCTTTGGTATCAAGGTGATTCTGGCTTCACAGAATGAATTGGGGAGGATTCCCTGTTTGTCGATGATATAGAATAATTTCTGCAGTATAAGTACCAGCTCTGCTTTGTAGGTCTGGTAAAATTCGGCTGTGAATTCATCTGGTCTAGGGCTTTTTTGGTTGGAACAGTTTTTATTATTGCTTCAATGGTGTTGCTCATTACCGGTCTGTTCAAGAGTTCTATTTCTTCCTGATTGAGTCTTGGGAGTTGTGTGTTACCAAGAAGTTGTCCATGTTTGAGTTTATGTGGATTGACATTTTCATAGTATTCACAGAAGATATTTTGTATTTCTGTGGTATCAGTTGTAATATCTCCTCTTTCATTTCTGATTGAGCTTACTTGGGTCCTATCTCTTCTATTCCTGATTAATCTAGCAAGAGTTCTATCAATTTTGTTGATCTTTTCTCAGAACCAACTTTTTGTTTCATTAATCCTTTGCCTCATTTTTTTCTGTTTTCCATTTCATATAGTTCTGCTCTGACCTTAATTATTTCTTTTCTTCTGCTGGCTTTGGGTTTGGTTTGCTCTTTCGTTTCTAGTTCCTTGAGATGTGATATTAGATTGTTAATTTGTGATCTTTCTGTCTTTTTCATGTAGGTATTTAAGGCCATGAATTTCCCCTTAGGAATACTTTGATGAATCCCATAGATTTTGGTAGCTTTTGTCCCTTTGTCATTCAGTTCAAAGAATCTTTTAATTTACATCTTGATTTCATTGTTGACACAATAATTGTTCAATAGCAAGTTGTTTAATATCCATGACTTTGTATAGAATTGAGTGATTCTCTTGGAGTTGACTTCTAGTTTTATTCCACTGTGGTCTGTGATGATACATGGTATGATTTCTATTTCTTTGCATTTGTTGAGACATGTTTTGTGTTCTAAGATATGATCAATCTTGGAGAATGTTCCATGTGTTGATGAGAAGAATGTATATTCAGTATTTTGGGGGTAGAATGTTCTGTAAATTTGTGTTAGGCCTATTTGTTCTAGAGTGCCATTTAATTCCAGTGTTTCTTTATTTATTTTCTGCTTGGATGATCTGTCCAGTTCTGTCTGTGGGGTGCTGAAGTCCCTGCAGTTATTATGCTCCTGTTTATCTCTTTGCTTAGATCTAGTAGGGTTTACTTTATGAATCTGGGCATTCCTGTGTTAGATGCATAAAAATTTAGGATTGTTATGTCTTCTTATTGAAATGCTCCCTTTACCCTTATTTCATGACCATCTTTATGTTTCTCTACTATTGTTGATTTAAAGTCAGTTTTATCTGATATAAGAATGGCTGCACCTGCTTTCTTTGGTTTCCATTTGTGTAGAATAATTCTTTCCATCCTTACACCTTGAGTCTGTATGAGTCCTCGTGGGTTAGCTGTGTTTTGTGGAAACAGCAGATACTTACATTGTATTTTTTCATCCATTCAGCCAGCCTGCATCTCTTGAGTGGGGCATTCAGACCATTCATGTTTTGATTGATAGAATTGGTATGTGGGGTGCTGCTCTGTTCATCCTATTGGGTGGTTCCTTATTGCTTTTGTTTTTTACCTCTTGTGGTATTGTTTTATATGAGTTCTGTGGGTTAGCTTTTGGGTGGTTTTACTCTGGTGGTTATCTATTGTCAACATCCATTTACAATGTGGTTCTGAGTATTTCTTGCAGGGCAGGTCTGGTCTGACAAATTCCCTCAGTGTTTGCTTGTCTTGAAAAGTCTTTATTTTTCCTTCACGTATGAAACTTAGTTTTGCCAGATGCAAAATTCCAGGCTGGCAATTGTGCTGTTTATGAAGACTGAAGGTGTGGCCCCACTCCCTTCTGGCTTGTAAGGTCTCAGTTGAGAAGTCTACAGTTAGCCTGATGGATTTTCCTTTGGAAGTTACTTGATGTTTTTGCCTTATGGCTCACAGGACTTCCTCCTTCATGTTCACTTTGGCCATCTGATGACTATGTGTCTTGGTGATTGACTCTTTGCAATGAATCTCCCACGTTTTCATTGAGCTTCTTGTACCTGGATGTCTAAATCTCTAGCAAGGCCAGGGAAGTTTTCCTCAATTATTTCCTCAAATAGGTTTTCCAGCCCTTGTTCGTTTTCTTCTTCCCTCTAGGCATGCCTATGAGTCTTATATTTGGCCATTTTACATAATCCTATATTTCTTGTCGGCTTTGTTCATTCCTCTTATTCTCTGTTCTTCATTTTTGACTGAGTTAATTCAAAAGAGTTGTCGCCAAACTCTCAAATTCTTTCCTCTGTTTGTCCTAGTCTATTCCTTAAACTTTCCACTATGTTTTGTATTTCCTTAAATGAATTTTTCATTTCCAGAAGTTCTATTTGTTCTTTTTTCAGTATGTCAATCTCTTTAGTGAATTTTTCATTCATTTCTTGAATTGTTTTTCTGGTTTCTTTTAGTTTGTTTTCCATTTTCTATTGGATTTCACTGAGCTTCCTTACGATCCGTATTTGGAATTCTTTATCTATCCTTTCAATATTTTCATTTTGGTTGGTATCCATTACTAGAGAACTGGTGTTACCTTTTGGGGGTATCCTTTTGGTCTGATTTTTCATACTTCTGGAGTTCTTTCACTGATTTCTTCTCATCTGGGGCAGGAGTCACTTCTTATTTTTGGATTTTCTTTTGTTTAGATGGGAATTTTTTTCTTCTCCCTTCACTCATAAAGAGGTGTCTATAGCATATGATAGGTAAGAACCTCTGGCTTTGCTTGTGAGTGCTTTGATGTTGGTCTATGTTGTGGATGGATGTCTTGGTTATAAATATCCTTAGAGTGATGGTTTTCTCAGTTTCTCAGTGCTCAGTTTTCTCAGTTTCTCTTGTTTGTAAGCTGTAGCAGTGGTAAGCTGTATGTGTGGGCAGACACCCTTTCTCACTTTGTTGAGGGAGCATGGAGGTCTTTGAGATCCTTTCTCTTTCCCCAGCTCTGTGGTCTTCTTAACAGTGTGAATTGTATTGTCACACACAGTTTAATCTCTGAGACAGTAGGTGGTGCTTGTGGGTACGAATCAACCATATCCTGTATGATTGAGTCAGTAAATGCTGTAACAGGCTATGCAAATTTATCTCCCTGTCAATAGGTGGTTCTTGCTGGAAGGAACAAGCGTCAGTGTTGTTTTTGGGAACTGTGACCAGCTCTAGGCCCTCAGGAGAAGAACATGAATGCCCCAAGTGGTGGTCGGGCCCTGGAACTTCCAGGTGAGTCCTTATTCTCCACTCCAGCAGAGGCAGGTTGGGGAGTAAGGCTGGGCAGGGCTGGGTTGAGTGAGCCTGCCCTCAGGCTCCACAAAAGCTGGAAAGGTAGCTGTTTTCATGGTGATCAAAGTCCACTCCCAGCCTTCTTGGTAAAGCTGCCAGGGAAGGGCGAGGTGACCCCCTACAACCAGAAAGTCTGCTTGTGGAGGCGGGGATTATCTAAGATCCACAATCTGGCTATAGGGAGTGAGTTTTGCTTGTCTCCTCTTCCCATGCTCTGTAGTGTCTTTCTGGCATCTGCTGGCAGGCAGGAGCTCAAACTAGCTGAGCTCCCCAACAATGGCACTGTAGACTGGACAGGGAGCTTCTCTGTCTAGGATCCCACCATGGGCTGAGAGGATGGCTTTCCTGTGGCAGGAGGGATGCTCCATGATGGCATTGTGGCTGGGACCCATACCATACTCTCCTTTCAGTTCTGTCCATACAGGTTCCCTCACCTCCCAAGATTAGTCCACAAATCTCTCCTCTGTGCCTCCGAGCACTATGATCAAGTCCTGGGGGTACTGGATGTGGCCTTCAGGCCTGTCCCCAGGTCCCCGAAATTCAATCCCTGACCATGCCTCAGAGAAGCGTGCTGGCCTGGAGTTGTCTATGGGGTGTTCAAGCAGGTTTGATGTCCCTCTGCTTCAGGGTGTGCCCTGTTGTGATGCAGCAGCCAGGCAAACAGCACCAGGGAGGGCCACTTAGAAGTACAGTCCAAGCACCCATTAGTTTTCTGCAGGTCTTTAAGAGGAAAGGTTTGAGCCCCACTCTCTGTGGAAGCCCCAACAGACAGGAAGCAGCAGCTCCTGAGAGCCACATCTCAAGCATCTCACTTGGCAGCCACTGGTAAGGGAGGGGAAGGAGAGGAAGAGTCTGAATGGGGAAAAGCTAGCACTCTGGGTATCTCTGTTCCTCTCTCTGGAAGGCAGCCCACCCAGAATGTCCAGACTCTGGGGTCACACAGATCCCCCAGGACCCACCGCCCCGCTGTGGCTCCCACAGTTTGGGCCAGAGTTTGAAAATGTTTGTGTGGGAACGAGCAAGATGAAAACTGAGGAACTGAAGGCCAATGCGGAGGACAAAGGTGCACAGTGTGTGAAGAAGCAATATGGCACTTGCCATGTCAGCCTGGATCTGTGGTCACTGGATGCACCCCCATGGGCCTGGCAGCCCAGTGCTTTGTCCTCAAGAAGTTCTCAGTTCATTGGTGGCAGCAGCTTTTGGGCTTGTGAAGGTGGAAAGGCTCTGCAGTAGCTCAGGAGGGAGCCTGCTGACTGCCAGAGTTGGGAGGGAGGGTGAAACAAACCTCTCCACCTACCCTTTTTGGACTTCAAGCCTCTCAGGGGTTGACCTCTTCCAATATGTTGCTCCTTCTTGTTCTGCTCCACAACTTCTTCCCATGGAATATCCTATATTTTCTAGCACTTTTCACTTGGAATTACACCTGATCTATGATTGTTTGTTTGTTTGTTGTTTTTCATCTAAAAGTTTTCCTTTCTTTGACAATCTGGCAGCTGGTGTCTCTTGTCAGCCATTTTCACTGATCTCTAGGATCATCCTTCTGCCTTAGCTCCTTTCCACAGCGCATACCCCCAGCCCTACTCAGGTCTCCTGGAGCCTCCTTGATCACCCCATCAAAAGTCCTCTCTCCCTGCCTATTCTTAAGTTACAAATTGAGCTCTAACTTTTTGAAGCCTATTTTGATTATTCCAACACTCATCAAATGTCCTTTTTTCTAAACTCTTGTAGCACTTACAGAACAATGTTCATAATAGTTATTTATCTCATAATAGTTATTTATCCTTATGTGTTCTCACCTTAGCTTCCCAGATGAAGACTGAAAGCTAACTTTCTACAGGCAGAGGCTATTCATTAATCCACCCAAGCATTTAGTAAATATCACCTTTGTATTAGGGGCTGTGTTTAGGCTGAAAGTTCAAAGCTGAGTAAACTCAGTTTCCCTGCTTCAAGGTGGTCATAGCCCCGGGAACATCAACTACAGTCACAGTACTATGTGAGATGTGCTATAATTGAGATATGCTCCAGATGATATGAATACACATGCAGAGCCCCAAGTAGACTAATGCAAGGGATCAGGGAAAGTTTCACAGAGGTGACACCTGAACTAAGTATTTAAGATAAATAAGCAGAAGTGTGTCTAGCAGTCAAATAAGACAGAGGGGAAGGTTAGAAAGGAGGGTAAGTGTGCAAGACTACTTAAAGCACAATTGCAATTGTGACAACACAAGGTCTTCAACTAAGGCAGTTGTTGTTGGGGACATTCAAAAAGATTTTTAGGAGATAAAATTGGTAGGATTTACTGACTAGAGGTGGTGATAATACCTACCATTTATTTTATCACTCACCATGTGCCATGCAGTGTTATAAACGCTTTACCCTTTTAGTCATTTAACTTATTTAATCCTTACTACAACCTTATATGCAGGTAGTATCAATACCCCAATTTTAGAGAAGAGAAAACTAAAACACAGAAAAATCAAGTGACATGACTATGGTTACGCAGTGTGTAAATTAGGGAACTGGAATTTTAACCCAGACAGTCGAGCCCCAGAATGGACATTCTTAAGCTCCCTACTACATTACCTTTAAATATGAGGCTGTTAGGGAGAGAGGGAGGCCAACATGACTGCCAGGTTACTGAGAGAGAAAAAGAGGCAGGAAGGATCACAGTAAATGGAACTTGAATACATCATCTATTTCATTTATTAATTATTTCTGATTCCTATTCCTAAATTCAAAAGCAAATTTCTCTCTAAAATGATATCCTACCAATTGCTCCCCTCCCACCAACCAATAATGCCAAAATTAAGTTGGGGTTTTGTTTACAACTTGTAGGTAGACTTTAATTCATTTTCTCCCTATATATTCTAGCATTTTCTTAAATGGTACTGGTAATCAAACAGGTACTTTGTCTTGACCTCAATCTGTTTGTCCTGTTTTAGCACTGGGCACATTCAGCCTCTTCCTCTATTTATAAATGTGGCTTATCACCTTTATTAGGTTGAAAGTTCTTTCTGAGGAAAAAATCACATCTTGTTCAACTTTGATGAATTGCAACTTGTACCCAACATGTATTCAATAAAAATTAATTGACTTGAACATAGAATGCAGCGTTTCTTCAAGTTTCTACTTTTTCCGTCATCTGTAAATTGCCTTCATTTGTCATCTCAGTGCCACCTTTCTTATTTATTTACTTTTTCTTTAAATCAGTCATTTTAAACTTACATTTATCTTTAAAGGAAAACTTATATTACTACAAATGGAACACCATAAAGAGAAGGTAAGTGTAAAAATAGATACCTAAATGCTAAAATAAGAAATGCCTTTGCACAACCTACCATCATTCTATTCCCCACACAGTGTCACACACACACAGCACTGTGGGGTAGGTTGTTGGTTTTTGTTTTCATTACTGAAGTGAAATCTACGTAACATAAAAATAACAATTTTAAAGCGAACAATTTGGTGGCATCTAGTATATTGAGAAAGTTGCACAACCACTCCCTCTGTCTTGTTGCAAAACATTCTCAATATCCCAAAATAGGCCGGGCGCGGTGGCTCACGCCTGTAATCCTAGCACTCTGGGAGGCCAAGGCGGGAGGATCGTTCTGAGCTCAGGAGTTCAAGACCAGCCTGAGCAAGAGTGGGGCCCCGTCTCTACCAAAAAATGGAAAGAAATTAATTGGACAGCTAAAAATATATGTAGAAAAAATTAGCCGGGCAGGGTGGTGCGTGCCTGTGGTCCCAGCTACTCGGGAGGCTGAGACAGTAGGATTGCTTGAGCCCAGGAGTTTGAGGTTGCTGTGAGCTAGGCTGACGCCACGGCACTCGCCCCAGGCAAGAGAGTGAGACTCTGTCTCAAAAAAAAAAAAATATATCCCAAAATAAAACCCATACCCATTAAGCAGTTGCTTCCCATTCTCTCCTCCCTAGCCCCAGACCCAGCCCCAGCCCCAGGCACCTGTGTTCTGTTACTATGGATTTATCTATTTTAGCATTTGACATAAATGGACTCATACAATATGTGATCCTTTGTGCCTGGCTCCTGTCACTGAACATAAAGTTTTAGAGGTTCACCCATAATGCATCAGTACTTCTAATATACTATATGGCTGAATATGCCATTATATGGACATATTATAATTTGTTTACCCGTTCATCAAATGATGGACACTGGAGCTCTTTCTACCTTCTGGCTATTGTGAAAAGTGCTGCTCTGAACCTGGGTTTACATGGGTGTACATTTATTTGAGTACCAGTTTTAAAATATTTGGGGTATATATCTAGGAATAAAATTTCTGGGTCATATGATAACTATGTTTAGCTTTTTGAGGAACCTCTCAGGTAAATTTTGTACAGCACTCTGTGTGTTTCAAAACAACACTTGAGATTGAAAGGCTTCACACCAGAATGTATGTATGGTGTGAAACCACACACATAGAAATGTAAGGAAAGCAATTCATTCTCATAGTGCTTAAGAAAATACAAATTTCAAATAATTTTCATCATATTTGTGTGATAAGTGTATTCTTTGCAGTTGGTCCTTCTATAACAGCAGCAGATGATTCAGACAATTTCTAAAGTTGGTCTTCAAATCTGTCTAAAGATATATGACTGATTTCAAAATCATCCCCTAATATTAACAGTTCCCTCACAGTCTGCACCTTTACATCTTAAAAATTCTATTTTTATCCACTGATCCATGTTGACTTCAATAACAAAACAGAAAAAAAGAGCACAAGACTGATTCCAATTCATAATTATGTATACCGTAAAGACTTTGTATGTTTAAATATTACCATTTTCTGGGAGTAGAGTGCTGCTGTATTGCTTAAAAGAATGCAGCAGTGCATTCTCGGGCATGCCTGAGCACTGCACCAGTAATTCACTTTGTCTGGATGAGGTACTGTTACCTGCTCAGTCTTGACTTCAGCAATAATATCTATGAAATGACAAGTGTGATACACCAGCCTTTTTTTCTAATTAATACTAAAACAAGTAACAAATCTATTCAAACTTATCTACTTCCAGTAGTATGCATACCACCAGTGGCATGCATACCATACTTCGGAAAACACCAATCTAATAGGAGCTATTTTTAAAAAGCTTTACATGCTATGCTCACATATTTTATTTGCCAAAGAAACGAGAAGTTTCCATCTCGTCTGCAAAATAACAAATAAAAAGTATGAACTCATCACAAAAAAATTCAAAACTGAGGAAGAGTTTCTAACAAATCTGAAGCCTCATCCTTCTGGACTTCCTAAGAGAAAGGTTAAGTGTCTTTTGGTGGGCATCACACAGGATCCACGCTGTGAAGACAAGTGCTTCAGGGAGGACTCAGTCACTTGCACTTTGCAACATCTTCCACTGGGAGATGCACTCATCCTGTGATTTGACAGGATACTTTGCATTCAAAGAGTAACCATCTCTAATTTAAACAGTACGCTACATTTCTTCCTATATTCAACCAAGTATGTCATTCCCTAGAATTTTCTAAGCCCACTGACACATCCTCTAATGGCAAACAAGAGAGACTTGAGTCTTACTGATTTTTAAACAAATCATTTCCCCTTTTTTAATATAGAGATTATCATACAATCTTTCTATCTACTCTAGTTGTGAGGTGAAAAGTATTTAGCCATTTTTTCAAATGCAGGTATCCATTAATAAATATGAAAATAGAAAATGCCGAAAAAACTGCATAAAAAATAGAATTTTCTATCTGAGCATTTCACTGCCATTGAGTTTTCACATATAACTTGAGGTGGGTTTCAATTAAAAAACAAAACAAACGAAAAAAAATCTGTCCTCAAGCAAAATATTTTAGAAATCAGTCCAAGACATAATAAAAGAGTTTAAGAATATAAGATTAAATATGATAATATATGTAAAGTGCCTAAAACAAGGCCTATTTGTGTCACAGCCATTTAACAAATGGCAGCTTAGGTCCTTCCAGATCAGGTGGCTTTTCTTGAAACTAATCCACAAATTCTTGGGCCACAATTAAATTCTAATTGTCCCAGCTTCTATTAATAATTCCTATGTGCAACTCTTTCAGTTCAAATTGACGTGTGGTTTCTCTCTCCTGATTAGATCCGGACAGATACAACCAAAGATTTCTCTCAGCTACCATGTATCACATGCAAGGAGATACTATTTTTTTTAACGGACCTAACATTATGAACATAACAAGGCAATTCTTAAGAGAGGATACCATTGTATCTATATTTGAAAAAATTAAGACAACACATTTCAAATCTCCTTTAGGGAAATGTCTTAAAATACCATAAAGTTGAGCTTTATGGTATTTATGGTCTCTGTGTGCCTGTGTTATTTGTCTCTCCTCTATCTCCACACCCTCTACCTTTCCTGTGAGTTCTTACTCTTCTCCCCTTCTCCATCTATTTGCCTCTATAAACTTAGTTTCTAATGCCGCCCTTCCTTTAACGAGCTATCACTTGACCTCCCTGGGTCTTAATTTCCTTCTCGGTGACGCAGAGATATAAAAGATCATAAATTAATGAAATCAAGTATATTAAAGTGTTTTTTAATTAGTAGAACACCATACAAAAGAAGGGTGATATTATTTGTTTTATTAAATAGCTTTCCATGTTTTTAATTTTTAATTACATTTTATTTTAAAAGCTTTGAGGTGCCTTCAGGAGTGCTTACACTCTAATAAAACAGATATATACATATATAGAATTATTAGATGAGGCTAAATGTGCTGGGTGCTAAAATAGGAGAACGAGTAAGGTTACATTAATATTAACCATGAGAAGGGACTGGAATAACAGGGAATTGGAGTGATGATAAATCAACTAGTAAAAAGTAAAGAGAATTCTAAAAATACAAGAATCACAGATATCAGGAGCAACCACTACCTCTAGTGATGAGATAGAGCATCCAAGGAAGTGCCTTCTACCCAGGGCTGAGATCCAGACCTTGTGAGAGAGGACACAGTTGTAGCTCAATGAAGGGCAGAGAAGTTGCTGTGGTGCTCATCCTCTGGAATTTGCCAGAAACCTACCCTTTGGAACATGCCCAAAATTCACCTTTTAGAAAGTGTCCTACCAGAAGCACTCTGCAACAAAACTGTCACTGGGGGCACCAGGAGACTACTGATCACTGGGTGAAGAAGCTGAACAAAAGTGAAGATGCCAAAAAAACAGCCTGCTGAACAAGCACATAGGAACCAGGAAGCAAAACCCTTCCTTCCGGACACGACTTTCCAGCACCTTCTATTAACAAAACTTCAATGCCAGGTGGTAAAAGAAATATCTTTTTAATGAGCTCAGGTCCATTTTCATAGAGCTGGGGGAAGAGATAGTGAATCTGAAGCTGAGGCATGATAAATCAATAACTAGTACATTGGTTAATAAAGAAATACTATTTTTAAGCAAGAGCCAAATTATAGCCCAGCTAGGTCAAACACTTGTTTTACCAAAGTCTACTTTCTGGACAAATTTGCTATAATAAGAATTGTATAGCTGTGTTGCTTTGACTCTACAGGATATCCCCAGTCTCCACACAAAGGAAAAATTTTGTAATGAATATTTCGTAAATAAAGGTACACGTAGCTACAATTTCCCATTTTCCCTATGTATGGCGACTTTTGGGACACCCTGTATTACTTCATGTTACATCAATCATTCCTCAGAATAACTATTTTATATGTTAAAGTGTTGTTCATCATCAAAGTACTTTCTCAGCTGCTAACTCATTTTATACTTGTGAGGTGGGAACTGTTAACCCCATTGGATGGACAAGAATATAAACTACAAACACCAAAGATTAATCAGCTAACCTAAGTTCATGTAGGTATTTGACATTGCCCTTCCCCAACATAGACTAATCCCCAGAGTTTTAAGTTCATTAATCTATTCGTCCAAACAAATGCAACAGAGGGAGCTTTTCAGGCTAGAACGCTATCAAAGAATCCTAACCTATCACTGGGAATTATGAATGGATTTAGGCTGCAACCTTTTCTCCTGCTCCAACCTCCAATCTCCTAAAAATGCTACAAGATAAACTTAATTTAAATTTCCTTTGATTTAAAGTTTATTTGGATAATCTTGCAACATTCAGAGATTACAGCCAACAATGTATTTCCTTGCAAAAAGAGGAAAATTTATCATTGGCTAGGGATGAGTATAAAAGTAAAGTTATACGCACTTCAATAGTTTTCAAGGGAATGTTTCCCATGCTTTTGGATTTTGTGAACCAGTGAAATTTCAAAAACACTTTGGGGTCTTACGCAGGGTAGCCAACTTTATTTTGCAAAGTAAGAACATTTTAAAAGGCAACCTCTTATCCACAATTTCAAAATCCAAACATTTGGAAATCAAATGTTCCTTATTTTCTTGCCTGTAACTCATTTGGCAGCAAAATCTGAACTGACCTAAACTCATCTGACAGTAAAGCCTGACCTGAACTGATGTGAGGTTATTCACAGGCTTTTACTCTCACTTAGTGTAAATATTGTTACGTTTCACTGCAGAAATATTACTGTAACTGATTGTGGGGTGTCACCTCAAACTCTGCTGAGGGATGCTATATAATATAGGATACATGGACATTACTGCCTTTCTAAAATCCAGAAAGAAACTAAATTCTGAAACATATCTGGTATCAAGGGTTTCAGATAAGGGAACAGATTCACAATCCTTGATTACCATTTTTTCATTAAAGATAAGGCAAAAGTTCATTTTACCAAACAAAAAGAGTTTAAAGGAAAATCTCAGAATAAAGGGCGGCCCTTTATAATCAATAAGGTTAGCTTTCTATTTTTCATTTTTTCACTGCAGACCTATGACAACATCCATAACAAACCAGCTTCCATATGCTAATTGGTATGTGGGAACCACTGCCCTTTGGAAAACAGTCTATTGCAGATGTCTCCACACTCAAAAGATGACCTTTGGGATCTTTATGTAGTCTAGGGCAGGACTGTCAGTATATGACAGGAATAAGTTAAGCCATTCTCCAGGCTCCTGCAGGCTATGGATAGATGATATTTAAGCAGCAAAAGAGCCAGTGGTCATGTGAAATCCATCAAACAAACAGAATTTTTAATTTTTTTCTCCTTTAACTGCCTTTAGTGAACAAATCAGAAGGTACCTACAACTCTGGTCCGAATCTAACTGAAAAGGTTATTCGATTTTTTTTTTTTTTTAAAGAACTAACGCAACTGAATGTACAAGGATAAATGTAGAAAATCTAAAGATGTATCCTGATTGTTAAAACACTGGGAAAGCTAAAAGGAAAAATCGCCAGTAAACCATCTTGTTGCATAAGAATCTTAAGGCTTTCTCAGATTGCTTATTTCTGAACACTGCCTATTATCTGAACAGTTTGATGTATTAACAAACTAGACTGCCTGGATATGTCAAATTCAATCCCAGCAGATGCTAATGAATCATGTGTCCCACAGTTTAAAAGAAATAATTTAATCTCTCCTATAAGGGCCACCATCTGCAAGTATAAACACAACAATAAATTATTCAGGTTGACAACATTTAAGGAGTCTCTACTTTGCATAACTCAGGAAATGGATGGCTAGATAGGAACATGACATTTTCCTCATAGGCTTCATGATCTAGGCAGGAGAAACTATTAAAAAATAATTATTACACAATGTGCTCTTAGGATAGATGTGCAATAAAATGCTGTGGGATGGAATACCATGTAATTCTGTTGGAGGCAGGGTTCACAGTGCTAAGATCTAGTAAGAACAAAGGCATGGAGGAGGGTCTAAATAAACCTTCAGAGGCCTTAATTACAGAAAAGGCTACGGTGCCTCCCTCATGTGTATTTCAAAATATAAATAATTCTAAACTATGAATTAGGTGTAAGGAAGTCCAACAAAGATCAAATTTCTTTGATGATGACAAATCTGACGCTCATGAAGTAGCAAATACTCTTTTTTTCTCATTGTTTGGCACACATGTCTGGCTGGTGCTCTAAGCATGTGCTTGATCTACCTTCTGGGTAATCCAAAACTATCACAGAAATACGAAAGAATGTGTCACATTTGAGGAAGAACAAATAATGCAGTACAGTGATAGCACAGAGTTAAATGAGAAATGGCAGAAAGCGGGGCTAGAAATGTAGTTGGGGAGCCCATTGTGAGGTGCTTTCTATGCCATGCTGAGGAAATCAGACTTTTTGAACTCATGTTCCTGACCCTAAATAACCAGGGATAGGTGACTGTACAATAGGCCTTAAAATTACTTCTATTCAAAAATGATTATTATAAGAAAGCAGTAATGATTCTATCAATCATACCATAATTATCTGACAATCATCTTATTTCCAGCTGCCTCATTTTTAATACCTTATTTCTGTAACACAATTAGGTCAAAAACAAACCAACAATAATAGTAAACCAGGTGGGACTACTTCAGCCCCTCCCTGGTGGCTTTCTCCAGTGGCCTGGGAGCTGACCCTCAAGCCCTGCCAAGACAGCTCTTGTGCCCCCCTTTGCAGAGGTTGAAGGCAGGCCCACCCAACCTAACCCCACCCAGCCTTGCTTCTCCACCCACCTCTGCTGTTATGGAGAATAAGGAGTCCCCTGGGATCTCCAGGGCCCCACCCACTGCCTCGGGCATTTGAATGCTTCACCCAAGGGACTAGAGCTGGTCACAGGTCCCACAGAACAACACTGCAGCTGGCTCTTTCCTGCAAACACCACCTACTGACAGGCAGAACAATTTGTACAGCCTGTTACAGCATCTACTGACTCAAACAGGGCATGGCTGATTCTTACCCACAAGGACCACCTACCATCTCAGAGATTAAACTGGGTGTCCCAATACAATTCATACTGCTGGGGCAAGGGGAAGATAGCAGACTAGAAGCAGTCCACGGCAGCAGCTGCAGCCAGGATTGTTGGAGGCCAAACAGAGTGAGGAGGGCAAGGGTGTATCAGCAGAGCATTGGCTACATACGCAGGGATTGGTCAAATAATGGGAGACAAGTTTCTTAATATTATCGATTAAGGGATGAAATCATGGAAAGGGAAAAAACTAGAATGAACCCCATGGTATTGGATTAGAATCTGAGGTATCAGTGGGAATCCATGATTTTCAATATATTAAAGATACAGAAATATAGTTATAACTGTGTATATATGTAAATACGTGTATATATACATACATACAATATTTTCTAATTTTGTGAAGAAAATGAGCCTGGGAACAGCAATATCCTAATAGCAATGAGCACAACTAGCACACAGATTCTGATTCTAGATACTATTTTCCATTAAAAGGACCCAGGGTGACTGATTCCAGAGCTAAGGCAGAGAAAGTACAAGATGAACTGGAATGTAAGAAAATGCTTGGAAAGCACAAGATGAACTTGGAATGTAACGAAGAATGAAGACATGTCAAAAGGACACAGAAATCAACTTGAAGGGGCTGCTACTGTCCAAATATGGGACCATTCGCTATCAAAATACATGATGGTGGGGGCAAGGGCAACATACGTAACCTAAACATTCGTACCCCCATAATATGCTGAAATAAAAAAAAATACATGATGGATTATAACTGTTTGAATAAAATAGGAAACTATGACTCCATGCTGATGCAATAAATGAAATATTGAAAGTTTGATGAGGAATAGGATATTTACATAGTCTCAAAGTACTCCCAACCTCCTCAGAAATACTATTAATTAGAAAGAGGAGAAAAAGTAACTTTACAGTAGAGAGGTATGACAGCCCCTTAATCAAGTTATCAAGTTGTATGGGACAAATCAATATCAGGTGCCACCTGATAGGCTACAATGAGAAGAACACAGTATCATTTCTGTGCAATTCCTGCTGAAGAAGCACAACCTGAACATAATCACGAGGAACCATTAAGACTAATGCAAACTGAGGGACACTCTACAAAACAACTGGCCTGTAGTATTCAAAAGTGTCGAGGTCATGGAAGTCAAGGGAAGACTAAGGAAGTGTTCCAGATGGATGAACACTAAGGAGACATTACCATTAAATCAACATAATTCTGAGGCAGAGTTTTTTCCTATCAAGAACACTTTTGGGATAAATGGGAAATTTTGAATAGGCTTTGTTTTGAATATAGTAATGTATTAATGTTTTTATCCTCACAGGGTCCTGGAGCCAATCCCCCACAGATAACAAGGGATGACTGCATATATAACTAGAAAAAAATTATATAATGATTTTAGCCATCTATTTTAGGGAAAACAAAACAACTGAGGCATGAGAGTGAATGGAATTGAATTAACAATGTTTTTAACAGCAATAGCTGTGCCTGGATGTAGGGATGTCATTAAGTATATGTTTAAGGCCAAATAATACATTGGAATTTCACTCATAACAAAGCTTAGAACAGACTGGGCTGAGTTTCCATTCTATTTTTATCTATCTCCCTATCCCTCAATGATTATTAGGTCAATACTTATTCTCCATCCAACCCACAGAAACAAAACTACTGGAACTATTTAGCTAAAAGGAAAAGTACTTTATGTATAAAAATAATGGCAAAGGCTATACCAATTTAACTGTAAATATTAAATTTATCACATGCACTATACAATACTGAAAATCTAACAGAACACATTTTACCATAGAAGGCTTTCTTGCATTAAATATGTGAAATGCAGGTCTCTGAGGTAAAAATAACTCTAACTATGTCAAAAAAAAAAAAAACCTGGGTACTCATGTCTTGGCTCTTTCCCTTGCTATGTGAACTTGGAGAAGTTCTCTCTCGCCTTTGCATATCAGATTCCCTGTCTTTTTATATTTGAGGATTGAACGCTATCTCTAAAATCTTTTTCTATTTCTAAAAAAAATGTAGTCTGTTATTTGTGGAGCCACAACTATTCTTAGACAAACAAACAGCCTTAACTCTGCTTTCAACTCCTTTCAAAAAATTCAACTTGAATTTCTTCAGGGTCCACCTTCCAAGGAGAGCAAAGTGATTCAAGCATATCATCTCATTAATTTTCAAGACAGGAGAAAGAAAGGATTTCTGTTCTAAAAAAAGGGGGAGAAAGAAACAAAAAAGAAACTGGTGGCAGATGAAATAAATTGCCACTGTTATGCTGGTAGAGCCAAGACCAGAAAACAGGGTTTTTCAAATTCCAAACTCAGTGTTGCATTCTGCCTTTTCAACAGAAGGGTCAATCAGGTAAATGAACTAACCTTGGAGGGAAATGGGGAGGAGTATGGGATCAAAAGCTAATGTTTATGTACTTTCCCATTCATATCACATGGTCAAAAGATAAATGTAACATAGAGGGGCAGGCACTGGGATCTGGAGATCAAATAGCTATCTCTCCCTAGAGGCCTTATTAGTCTTAGAACTGCCTCTGGGACGCTAGAGAGAAAAGTGTGTTCTGGGTGGCTTCCCACTGATTCAAATAGCCACCCAAGCTTGAGAAGTCAAAAGTGGGAGGCAAGCCAAGCCTGAGAGACCTGCCAATTCTGGACAGTGGCTGATCTCAGACAAGTTTGAACAAAGTTACATATTAGTATTTTTCATAATGTGCCAGGGAAAAATAAATGACACCATGTACATCTATGCACAACTCTTCCTGTCAAAAACAACATTAAATCTAACTTGAATTCACTCTGCTGCCTCTGTTACTTGTCTCCCCTAAAATATACAGCTAACATCACTACAGGCTATAGCTCGTATCTATGTCAGCTACGCCATACTGTGCTGATACAGGAAAACATCTTCACCTTCAGGACAGTCATTTCATAACACACTATGGATAGGGAGTGCCTCAGGAAAGGGGAATGACACATTTCCATTCCCTCAATGGCACATTAAAGGCTCCTAGAGGAGACCCACAGTTGGGCTATCTGTGGATCGCAGAGCTTTAAACTGCCATAGATAAGCCCCAAAGGCAGGCACAGAAACTGTAATCCAATGAAAGTGTAGATCTTCCAGGAAAAGGAAAAGGTATTACTCTTTATCTTTTCATTTGAGTCTGAAATGAAACCACAGTAGAAAGAAAATGAAGTGCTGATGGGAAAGAACGGGTCAAAATATCACAAAGTACTAATAACCAGAAAGACTAATGAAAACTATCCTCTGACCCCAATGAGAATGGCTTTTATCAAAAAGTCCCAAAATAACAGATGCTGGAGTAGATGTAGAGAGAAAGGAACACTTATACACTGTTGGTGGGACTACAAACTATTACAACCTCTATGGAAAACAGTATGGAGATACCTCAGAGAACTAAAAGTAGACCTACCATCTGATTCAGCAATCCCACTATTGGTTATTTACCCAGAGGGGGGAAAAAGCCATTTTATCAAACAGACACTTGCACCTGAATGTTAACTGTAGCACAATTCACAATTGCAAAGATGTGGGATCAACTCAAGTGCCCATCAACACATGAGTGGATTAACAAAATGTGATACACACACACACACACACACACACACACACACACACACACACACTATGGAGTACTATACAGCCATAAAAATGGTGAATTCATACGTTTTGTAACAACCTGGATGGAACAAGAAACTATTCTTCTAAGTGAAGTATTTCAACAATGGAAAAACAAACACCATATGTGCTCACTATTAAATTGGAACTAATTAATCAACACCCATGAGCACATATGGTAGTAAAACTCAACGGAAACCAAGTAGGTAAGAGGGGGAGGGAGGGAACGGGTAAATTTACACCTAACGGGTACAACGCATGCTATCTTGGTGATGGGCACACTTATTTATAACTTTGACTCAAACTGAACAAAAGCAAATCATGTCATCAAAACATTTGAACCCCCGCAATATTCTGAAATAAAATAATTAAAAAATTAAACATTAAAAAAAAGTTGTCCTCTGGCTATATATTTTCAAAAGCATTCACATTAATTAAGCCTCTGAATTATTTTGTGGGTCTATATTCCCTGTCACATGTGTCCAAAAGTAGAACATGACACAACTGTTGTTCAGAAGCCTTTGAAAATTTTACAGAATCTTTTTAACATTCACCTTGCAACTCCATTTGTTGGGAACATGTAAAGGGGCAGACAATAAAACAATGAAAAGTAGGGAAGTGAAAATTTTTAAAAGAAAAAAGTTACTTTTATCAAATTCTAGGCTCCCAACTCATTTATAGCACTTATCCTACCAGTGTAAATGTATGCATACCCAAAATAAGCAGAACTGGTATGGTCTTAGGATAAGCATCATGAATAGTCATTATAATAATGACTCTTGTCAATACAACTAATGTATTATTACTATTGGGACTTTGACTCTGGAGCTAAACCTCCTGCATTTGGACGCTGGATCCATGCTCATTAACTGTGCAACCTTGGACAACTTACTCGATCTCTTTGTGCCTAAATTCTTTTGTTTGTAAAATGGGAATAATGATTAGTACCTACTTTGTATGGTTATTATGAGGAGAAGACAAATTAATACACATAAAGGATTTGGACCTGGAACAAAATAAATGCTATTTAACTGTTATCTATTATAATGACTCCTGCCAACACAACCACTACTACTATTGGGACTTTGATCCCCATTACCAACATCACGGAAATAAAAGTCAATGCTATGGCAACTATTAGGAAGGGCCACCTAATTCTGCTTAGAAGAGTCAGGGGGATATATGTCAGTGACAGTTTCACAGAGAAGTTAATACCTGCGCTTGGTCTTGAAGGATAAACAGGAGTTGTTTGGGCCAAGAATATGAGAGAAAGCATTCCAGAAAGGATGGAAATATGAGGGAACATGTCACCTTCCAATGTTGGGGGATTCTGCAACACGTGCTCTGGGCAGGAGAAGAGGCTGGTGAGGTAGAGAGGAGCCGTATGAGAGGCCTTGCCACAGTGGGAGCCACTGAAGAAATCTAAACAAGGAAACAATATGAACATATTTACATTTCAGAAAGATCATTATGGCTGCAAAGAGAGAGTAAACTGTCAGGGAAGAAGGAGAGGGCTAAGACTAAAAGCAAAAAAAAAAAAGTAGAAGGATATTATAATGATCTAGGTGACAAATTACATGGAGTTGAACTATGGAAGTGGTAATAAGAATAAAGCAGCAGGGGGAGCGGATTGGAGAAATAATTAGGAAGAAGAAATAGGACGTGGTTACTGACTGAATGTGAGGGATGAGAAAAAGAGTCGAGAATGATGCCCAAGGTTCTGAGTCAGGCGACTGAGTGAACGGTGGTGTCATTCATTAAGTGAGGCCAAGAGTACAGAAGTACAGATGAGGAGGCAGGTATCAGGGGCTGAGAGTACACAGGTGTGGACATGTCATGTTTACAATAGTAGAGAATATTCACATTGACCGAACATTTGTATTTACGAGTTCCAAAATATTGACAGTGCTTTCAAAGCAGTGGGATTATACTTTTCTATAATGTTTACAAATGTTTCACAATAATCATAAATTATACGATTAGATGAGGAAAACTTACATAAATACATGAATGTTTCATTTTAAATAACAAATGGCTAGCAACCTCAGATCCTGCCTCCCCCAACTTCCCACTAAATATCTTATAGACAGAAAGAGTCAGGAAAACCAGTGCCAGCACTGAAACTGAGACCTGGCAAAGTCACTGTTTTTAAAAGCAGCCAGAGTTCTTGTCCCTTCTACCACGTGCCCCCTTCCAGCCACCACCATTGTCAATACCTCTTTGTGCTTGTATCAAGTCAGAAATTACAGCTCCTGGAATATATTAGGAAGCCTGTGTGCCAGACTCTGAAATCATAGCATATTAACTTATTGCCGCTGTGAGGAATGACTACAAATTTGATGACTTTAAACAACACTAATTGATTATCTTAGAGTTCTAGATGTTAGAAGTCCAAAATCTACTGCTGAAGAAGCTTCAGGGCACAATTTACCTTCTCTTTTCTAGCTTCTAGAGATCACCTGAATTCTTGGCTTTTGGCACCTTCCTACATCCTCAATGAGTATCACTCCAACCTCTGGATCCATCATCAGATCTCCTTTTCTGGACTCTGACCTGCCTCTCTTATAAAAACCCTTCTGATTACATTGGGTCCACCTGAATGATCCAGGATAATCTCCCCATCTCAAAGTCTTTAACTTAATCACATCTGCAAAGTCCTTCTGGCCATGTATAGTATCCATAGTCACAGGTCCTAGGGAATACAGTGTGGAAATCCTTGGAGAGGGCTATTATTCTGCCTACTATAGGTAGTATTCGTCAGATCTCTTCACTATAAAGGTACTATTTTTTTCCATCCCACACACTGTTTGGGCAAAGTGAAGCATTAAATTAACACCCAACGTGGGAGGAAGGTAAAGTTCCACCTCTTGCAGGGGAGATACATGCATGCACACACACACACACACACACACACACACACACACACACACACTAACAAATAAAATGTGGAACTCTTTTGCAAGGAAGACATCTCTTCTCCCACATTTATTTATTTATTCAATTATTTCTATTAGTATCAATTCATTAATAAGAGTCAGAGGAAGGGGTGGGATTAAAGATTAAAGCAGTAAACAAGTAAAACAAAATGCCTGGCCTCCAGGAGCTTCTAGCCTGGTGAAAGGGGATAGATAATAAATAAAGAAGGAAAATATCTAATAGTAGGAATAATGCATCTTATGCAGATAATGAAACTAAGGTGGTGTGACAGTAAGCAGGTGGCCACTTTAGAGTGAGTGGACAAAGAAAATCGCCCATAGGAGAGGACATTTAAGTGAAGATCTGGATAAGAAAAGTTAGCCACATAAACACCATGAGTAAGGACATTTGAGACAATAATACAAAGGCTATTCAGGGAATGTTTCTTCCTTTGAGAATAAACAGACAAACACAAAAACAATTAGCGTGAGGCCAATGGAAATATATTGGAAAACATTATTTCTTATTAAATTAGAAAACATGGCCTCCATGAGGCAGGAACAGAAAGAAAGCCAAATAAGGTAACAAGATAAGATGAGGAAAGATATAAATTATATTGGTCAATGGTAAGGAAACTAAACCAGTGTATGAACCAAACTGTACAATGGAGGGATTTGACACAATAAAGAACAAAATCAATTAAATAGAAGGAAAATCAAAAAGAGAAATTATGACAGACATGGAAGACACTGTAAGTGATAATACCCCCAAAATGGAATCAGCCTAAATATCTAATATTAGGAAATTGTTTGTACCATAGAATAGCTTATATCATGCAGCTATTACATCTACTATACGTTTTTATTCACATGTGAAAATGTTCAAGATATAACTAAGAAAAACAGGGAGGTACAGACATGATATACAGCATAATAAAACAGTAAGTACTTCCATTTATTGAGCATTTTATCATTTTCCAGAAACTTGATTATCTCACAAACATTTAATTTAGCCCACAGGCCTATCCCATACAGTGATATTACTTTATTTTAAAGATGAGAAAATAGACTCAGAGAGGTAAAGAAACTTTCCAAAGTTCATCTAGCTAGTAAGTAGCAGAACTTTATTGGAACCTGTATTTGGCAGACTTCAAAAAGCCCTGATCTTAACCACACTACCATAACCAAATCATGTTCAATAAGTGCACCTTAGTTATATTTAAAAATGAACCAAAATACTAAAGTAAAAATACATCAAGGTGTTACTAGAGACTAACTTAGGTGATTATTTACCCTGCATATATACAATTTTCAATTTTTATAAGTGTTTTATAATAAACATATATTACTTATAGAATCCAAACTAACAAAAAAAAATGGCCAAGAGAGGGAATAAAGAACTTTTGGTCTGGATCTCATGGAAAAGATTTAGACTCAAGATATAAATGCAAGGTCTTCGTATTTAGGTGATGATTGGAATAATTATTGTAGATCAGATTGC
>NW_012149975.1:1438287-1440507 GCF_000956105.1 Propithecus coquereli | reverse complement strand
TATATATATCCCACAATTTCTTTATCCAGTCATCCATTGATGGTTGTTTCCACATCTTGGCTATTGTGAATAATGCTGCAATGAACATGAGAGGGCAGAGATCTCAACAAGGTGCCGATTTCATTTCCTTCATATATATACCCAGAATTGGGATTGCTGAGTCCTATGGTACTTCTATATTTAGTTTTATAATGAATTTCCATATTGCTTTCCATAATGGGTGCACCATTTTACATTCCCACCAACAGTATGCAAGGGTTGCCTTCTCTACATCCTTGCCAACACTTGTTATTCTTTGTCTTTTTTATAATGGCCATCCTAACAGGTGTGAAGTAATAACTCACGTGGTTTTGATTTGCATTTCCCTGATAATTAGTGATGTTGAGCACCTTTTCATATGCTTGCTGGCCATCTGTATGTCTTCTTTGAAAAAAGTCTACCCAGTTCCTTTGTCCATTTTTACAGTGTGTTTTTTTTTTATTTTTGCTACTGAATTGTGTGAGATCCTTATATATTTTGAATATTAACTCCTTATCAGGTTTATGGTTTGCAAATATTTTCTCCCAATCCCTAGGCTGCCTTTGATTTTGTTAACTGTTTTCTTCGCCATGCAGAAGAATTTTATGTAGTCCCAACTTGTTTATTTTTGCTTCTGTTGCTTGTGCTTTTGGTGTGATATCCAAAAAATCATTGCCAAAGCCAATATCAAGGAGCCTTTTCCCTATGTTTTCTAGAATTTTCCTGCTTTCAGATTTTACATTTAGGTCTTTAATCCATTTAGGTCTTTAATCCTTTTGGAGTTTATTTTTGCGTATGGTACAAGATAAAAGTCCAGATTCATTCTTTTGCATGTGGATATCCAGTTTTCCTGGCACCATTTGTCTTCTAAAAATTAATGCTTTTGTCTCTTTCTTTCCATTAATTAGGCCTTTTTATTGACATCAGCCAGAATTTATAGATATATATTAAATAATGGTGATTGTGGGTATCTTTGTTTTATTGCTGCTTACAGAACAAATCTTACATTTTACCATTAAATACAATGCTGAATTGTTGGTTTCAGAGAGATAATTAATTTTCCTGTCATAAGAGCAAGTTCCTATCACTAACTTTTAAGAGTTCTTTTTTATTCTTAAAATGGGCATTTAATTTTTTCGAGTACCTTCAGCATTTATTTGAAAATTTTCTCTTATGAGATCTATTGATAGACGCATTATATGAATAATTTTCATGATGTTAAACCATTCCCATGCTGGGATAAAACTTTCTTAGTCACAAAGGGTTAATTCATATATTTCTGAATGTGTTTGGTTTTAGAATTTGAAATAGATCCATAATCTGTGCGTGCATGCAAGAAACATTTTTCTCACATTTTGATATGTGAATTATACAGCATCATAAAATGAATTGGGCTATTTTCCATCCTGTTCTATGCTCTTAATCAGTTTATTTAGAATCAGAAATAACTGTTTCTTTCAAAGGGATCTTATTTATAATAAGAAAAATAATAAAAGAAGGAAATCAAAAGTCACTGTATTATAAACTAAGACTCATAACACTAGTTCCCTTTGCCATGCCAGATGTAGCTCAAGTTACCATCTAGTCACCTTGCCATTCACGAAAGAATTAACTTAGAATTATCAGTACAAAGAGACTTTTCTTTTACAAAGTGGTCTTATTAATTACTCAGATTCTATGTGAAATTTAGGCCCTAAGGTCATTTCCTTGGTTTCTGCTCAGGAATGCACATATAATGTGAAGGCTAAAATGCTAGAACTTTTTGAAGGAAGCCTAAAATTTGGGAGGGCAAAGATTTCTTGGGCAAGGTGCAAAAAGCACTAAGAATTAAAGGAAAAAAATGATATATTGAACTTCATTTTAAAAAAACTACTGCTCATCAAAAGACACAAATAGGAAAAGGAGAGGCAAGCCAAAGATTAGAAGCAAATATTCACAGTACATACACCTAAATATTCAGAGTAAATTAAAAACTCCTAAAAATCACGATAAAACAAAAACCCATTTTTTTAAATGGGCAAAAGACGTGGAACATACGCTTCAAAAATATATCCAAATACCTAATGAATATATGAAAACATAGTCATATCATTACACATGAGGAAAATGAAATGTGAAAGCCATAATGAGGAACACCCAGAGATGTGTAACATCCAGGCTAACAATATCAAGAGTTAGTAAAGATTCTCACTTATTATTGGT
>NW_012149975.1:1433542-1436787 GCF_000956105.1 Propithecus coquereli | reverse complement strand
CAGCCTGCGTAAAAAAGCAAGACCCTGTCTCTTAAAAAATATTTTTTAAAAAATGATGGAAAAATATTAAATTCGTGAGTGGAAGACATGAACAGAAATATATTCTGGTTGATGGCAATCAGGCTCAGAACTATCCACGATTTTAGGCCTCCACTGGAGGGTATTGGAAGGTGTCCCCCAAGGATAAGGTGGAACTATTATATACATTCCAACAAAAAACAGGTATCCTTCATTTCATATGATATTTCTTTAATGGTATTATTATGTAAAATTCCTTCTATGGTATCTGCCAAATAACAGTGACTTTATATATGTTCCCTTCCTACCTCAACCTTTCCTACCTTTTCTTTTTCTTTTAAAACACACCTGTATTTTTACCTGTATTTTATTAATCAATACCACAGAATTCAGAAACACAAATACTCCATTTTCAAAATAATTAAAATCTCACATTTACATTTCAATAATACTAGCACTTATATACCACTTACTATTTACCAAGCTCACTCATTCAGGGTTTCTCCTCTCTCTCTGTACACAAACATACACACACTTAGATACATAGACACACATACCATACTATATACTTATTTAATTCTCACGAAAACCCTGCAATGTAGATAATATTATTGACCCCCTTTCATAGATGAGGAAGTTGAGGTAGAGAATGGTTAAGTAACTTGCCCAAGACTACACTGCTAGTAACCATCAGAGCCAGGATACAGACAACTCTAACATACTATTCCAAATGCTTCACCCAAACTGTACAATCAAGCTATTGGCAATAAGAGATACTCTGTCACACCTGCAAAACAAAGCTGTGTTTCTTTAAACCATGAATTTAAAATCCCAAATTGTCAGAAGAAGCTTTAAATAGAGGGCACTCCCTGATAAGGTTTCAACTGGACTTCTTTTTATGAAGTTAGTAACTTTATTCATTTTTTTATTTCAGAATATTATGAGGGTACAAAAGTTTTGGTATGTTTATAGCAGCATAATTCATAATCACAAAGATATGGAAACAACCCAAGTGCCCATCAATACATGAGTGGATCAATAAAATGTGGTATATGTATACCATGGAGTATTCCTCAGCCATAAAAAAATGGTGAACTAATACCTTTTGTAACGACCTGGATGGAACTGGAGACCATCCTTTTAAGTGAAGTATCACAAGAATGGAAGAACAAAAACTACATGTATTTACTACTAAATTGAAACTTATAGATCAACTGGATTTTTAAATAACAGAAATGTACATGCAGTCACAGAGCAATCCTATTTTTAAAAATTCATTGTTGAGGCCAGACACAGTAGCTCACGCGGATAATCCCAGCACTTTGGGAGGCCGAGGTGGGAGAATAGCATGAGGCCAGGATTTCGAGACCAGCCTGGGCAACATAGTGAGACCTTGTCTCTACAAAATTTTTGCTTAAATTAGCCAGGCACGGTGGCACATGCCTATATCCTTAGCTACTCAGGAGGCTCAGGTAGAAGAATTGCTTGAGCTCAGGAGTTCAAGAGCCTGCAGTGAGCTGTGGTGGCACCACTGTACTCCAGCCTGGGTGACAGAGTGAGACCCTGTCTCTAAAAAAAGGGGGGGTAAATAATTCACAGATTTATTCATTTATCCACAGATATGCTTTTAAAACTATGAATTCAAATCAGTATCTCCATTAACTATCCTAGGTGTTCACAATTCACACCGATTATATTTTCTACTTATATTCTCTATTTTTTATTAGCTCAGAATACACTCTCACTAACATTCTCTTTGTTCCATTTCTTTGTAACTCAGTCATTCTCTAATTCACTCAAACAATAAATACTTATTATTTTATGTCAATTATTCAACAAATATTTATTGAGTACTTGCTTATGTTAGGTATATAAATAGGGAGGAAAGACATTATATAACTTATAAGGTAAACTGTTTTCATAAATATACCGGTTATGGAGTATTGCAGCAACCAATTCCCCTCTATGCAGATGATCCATCACCTCTAAAAGTTGGATAATGACCTGTTCAGAAGGAAAAGAAGCCAATATTTACTACAAAAATCAATACTGGAATTTTGAAATTGTGCTAAATTTATAATATTTTATACATTTCATGATTAATTTAAAAGCAAAATGTATGTCCATGTACCTAATGTCCATATTACAACTTATGAAAATTAAGAAACTGAATCTTTTTAAAGCGTGAAATTAGTCAAAATATCTACAAAATTCAATAGTGAATCATTAAATAGTACTGACTAAACTTCCTGAGAAATCATTAGCTAACAATTATCCATAGGAAACTAACAAAGTACAGTAGTTTCCCCTTATCCAAGGTTTGGCTTGCTGCAGTCTCAGCTACCAGTGGTTAACTGCAGTCCAAAAATATTAAATGGAAAATTCCAGAAATAAACAATTTACATATTTTTAAATTGCATGCTGTTCTGAGCAGTATGATGAGATCTCACATTGTTCCACTCCATCTCACCCAGGACACGAATCATCCTTTGTCCAGCATATCCATGCTGTCTATGCTACACTCTGGTTAGTCACTTAGTAGCTTTCCCAGTATGAAATCAAAATAACAGAGTATATATAGGGTTCAGTACTATCTAAGGTTTCAGGCATCCACTGGGGGTCTTGGAACGTATTACCTGTGAACAAGAGGAACTACGTATACAGGTAGTTGGATTAAACTAAGAATCAGAAGACCTGAGGAGCCTCTATGAAGCTGGGTTAGACAAGAGAAGTTCGGAGCAAAGAGTTGAGGCAAATACTTGCCAAGTAGATACCAAGACAGCACTGATTCCCATTATTACCAGCAGGGCTTAGAACCTGAGAAGCCTACAAGCAAGGACCACAGTTATAGAAGTGGTTGTACAAAATACAGGCAAGAAAGGTATACGCAATTACAAAAAACGATGGTGATCTAGCACCTCTTATATTATCCTGGATAGAGCTTGAGCCCATCCTCCGAAGTGAGGTATCACAAGAATGGAAGAATAAGCACCACGTGTACTCGCCATCAAATTGGCACTAACTGATCAACACTAAAGAGCTCACACGGTAGTAATATTCACTGGTGGTTAGGGGGGTGGAGGTGGGTAAACTCACAACTAATGGATGCGGTGAGCATTGTATGGGGGAAGGGCATGCCTCTAATCCTGGCTTGGGTGAGGCAAAGTCATAACATGTAACCAAAATGTTTGTACCCCCATAATATCCTGAAATAAAAATAAATAAAT
>NW_012149975.1:1432223-1433212 GCF_000956105.1 Propithecus coquereli | reverse complement strand
AAAAAAAAAAAAATACTAGATGCAACTTAAATGACTATTGACAGGAAAACAGATAAATAAATTGTGGTATATTTAAACAATGGAATATTACACAGCAATAAAAAAGAAGGAACTACTGATACATGAAGCTATAATTTTGACATCTCCCCATCTGCTCCCCTTTTCACTATACGTGGCCACACATTATTCCTGCTACAATTTCCCTCCATTGTTATCTCTGAACAAGCCTATCTTATAGCCCCTAAGGTCAGTGTCCCAGCCTTGCCCAAATGACAGTACAGTAGTCCCCCCTGACCCCTATCTGAGGTTTCACATTCTCTGGTTTCAGTTGCCGTGGTCAATCATAGCCTGAAAATATTAAGTGGAAAATTCCAGAAAGAAACAATTCATGAGTTTTTAAATGCATGACATTCTAAGTAGTGTGATGAAATCTCACACCGTCCTGCTCCAACCCACCCCGGACATGAATCATCCCTTTGTCCAGCATATCTATGCTGTCTACACTACCTACCCATTAGTCACTTAGTAGCTATCTCGGTTATCAGACTGACTATCGTAGTATTGCAGAGCTTATATTCAAGTAACCCTTATTTTACTTAATAGCCTCAAAATGCAAGAGTAGTGGTGCTGGTGATTTGGATATGCCAAAGAGAAGCCGTAAAGTGAAAAGGTGAAAGTTCTCAACCTAAAGAAAGAAAAAATATCGAATGCAGAGGTTGCCAAGATCCACGGTAAGAACGAGTCTTCTATCTGTGAATTTCTGAAGAAGGAAAAAGAACTTTGTGCTAGTTATGCTGTCGCACCTCAAACTGCAAAGTTACTGCCACAGTGCACAAGTGCTTAGTTAAGATGGAAGGCAACTGAGTGTGGTGGCTTGTGCCTATAGCCACAGGTACTCAAGAGGCTGAGGCAGGAGGATTGCTTGAGCCCAGGAGTTTGAGGCCAGCCTGCGTAAAAAAGCAAGACCCTGTCTCTTAAAAAATATTTTT
>NW_012149975.1:1427536-1428864 GCF_000956105.1 Propithecus coquereli | reverse complement strand
TTTACTTAAATATATACTTTCCTTCCTAATAAAATCAATTTATTACACTGGAAGGATAAAAATATATGATATGCAATTTAGTTTGTTCATAAAATTATGTGATGACCTAAAATAATTAAGCAAGGTGGGAGGGAGGATTCTTCATTGTCCACAGTCCTCTTCTAGCCCCTTAATTTAAGGAAAAGAAGCTGAAGGCAAAAAAGTATCCTATTTCTTGGGTCTTCATAACTCTTAAAAAGGAAACACATCAAATGACAATATAACATTTATGTTTACTTGTACAATCATATTTTTCTGCTTATAATCCTGCTATTACAAGAAATTGAGTAGGCTAAATGAAATTAAAATTTTTAAAGCATCAAAAAATCAACTGACCTTTGATTTACCTTTTCTAAAAAACGTTCAAGTGATGAGAGGATTTTTAGATGTTGAAATTTTTAAATTTTGTTTAGGCAAAGGAAAAAACAACTATATCTAGATTGCTATTAGGAATCTGGTAATGTGAAACTAAATGATTTATGCCCTGTTTCACTAACTGTATCTAAAATGGAACATATAAATTTCAAAATTAGGTATGCAAATTTTCTCTTAATCCCTGCTATGGCTTGAATGTGTCCTCCAAAAAGTATGTATTGGAAACTTGATACTCAATGTGGCAGTTTGGGCAAGTAGGGACTAATGGGAGCTGTTTGGGTCATGAGGACACTGCCCTCATGAATGGATTAATGTCATAATCACAGGAGTGCATTCCTTATAAAAGGACAGGTTCAGCCTTCCCTCCCCAACCCGGTTTGCCTTTTCACCTTCTGCCATGGGAGGAAGCAACAAGAAGTCCCTCACCAGATGCCAGTTCCTTGATCTTGAACTTCTTAGCCTCCGGAACTGTGAGAAATACATTTCTGTTCATTATAAATTACCCAGTCTCAGGTAATTTGTGCTGTTACAGCAGCACAAAATAGACTAATACAATCCCCTTGTTTCAATCAATCGCCTTGCAGCGCCTGAATTTCTGAGTCTGAAGCTCCCCCATTCAAACTACCCAGAAAATAAACTCTCTGGTCTCCTGAGGAAGCAGGGAGTAGGCAACAGGACATGAGACTCCAGCCCACTTATTATACAGACATTCAAATAATAACCCATATTTTCAATCTCATGGCATATCCCTGGCACCTGCAGACCAAGGGTCTCCAAGTCTTGAGATATTAAGAGTTCTATGGAAAGAATTAGTTGGTTTCTCTGATAAATTCATGTAAAGGGAGATGTTGAAGCTGTAACTTCCTTTGCTCTACATAAAAATTAGTCTCAACCTTACATCTGTCAATGCTTCC
>NW_012149975.1:1395687-1427389 GCF_000956105.1 Propithecus coquereli | reverse complement strand
GTATTAAACATACATATTGATCAAATACATAGAGATATGTTTGAAAATTAACACTAGCCACAATGTGGGGATTGATCAGAGAGAGACAGACTAGAAGTTTAGGTATGAATTAAGAAACTTCCTCCATAGTCAAGACATGAGATAAGAGCCCAGACAAGTGCTATGGGGATAACCAGAGAGAACTAGGACATATTGACTAAAAGGTCACTGACATCATCAAAGACAAAAATCCTAAAATCTATTTAAATAACTGGGGTGAGGTAATGATATCAAGTCAGGTAACATACAGAGAAGAAGGAAAAATGTTGAAAGGAGAATAATTTGATGCATACATATTTATGTACCATGGGATACTCTGTGCAATATCTAATAGAAAATTGAAAAGATGTATCTAGACTTAGATTGTAACTGGAAATGACAATGTAGGAATATTTAGCCAATTAAACGACAGGTGAAGCAGTAAGATTGGGAAATATTACTAAAGAGTATATTTTCCATGAAAAGGTGCAATCCAAATGAAACAGAGGAAGACAAGCCAGCAAGGAAAACAGAGAACAGGTAGGAGGAAAACTAAGAGAATTGGGAGATAAAAGCTAAAGAAGAAGAGTGGTTCAAGAGCATTCAAAAGTTTCAAGTTCTTCTGAGAGCAAGTAAGATACAACTACTTGATTTGACAACTACAAAATGAGTGGTGACTTTTTTAAAGAGCAGTTTCAATTTCAGTGGGAAGAACCACAATGCAGTGGTTTGAAAAATAAAACCAAAATAAATACCTTCTTTCAAGATCTTGTGAGGAACTCAAATACATCAGGGAATTACTCTATGGTAAAGATGGCCTTTCAAACCAGTAAGGGAAAGGGAGATAATTAAATAAATTATCTGGGGACAATTGGGTAGACATTTGTTGTGTTTTTTTAAAAAACATAGGTTGTACACTATTTCACTTGTTACCCTAAAATAAATTCCAGAAGGATCAAAAATTTAGAGGTAAAAAAATGAAGCTGAAAGAGTACCAAGAGAAAACCCAAGTGAAATTATTTATAATCATGTGGTGGAGAAGGCAAATATTAATAGCACCCAAAAATCAAAAGTCATAAAAGACTGTTAAATCTGATTATAGAAAAAAAATTCTACACTTCAAATATACCAAAGTCCAAAAGCAAATGATAAACTAAGAAAAAATACTCACAACACACATGACAGGCAACGAAGGGCTAATGATTTTAACTTACACAAAATTAATAAAAACAATAAAATGCAATGGTGAAGTGAGCAAATAATATAAGCAGGAAGCACACAGAAAAGAAATACAAAACATTAAGAAACTAAATGCTATTTTAGATTGAGGGACTGTTTTCACCTATGAAATTCACACACCTGTGCATGTGCACGCACACACAAAGCCTGTTTATAAACTTTGTTTGTGAGAAGGAATATGGGATTGGGAGGATATTTACTTTTCATGCTATACTTTTCTGTTCAATTTATTTTAAAGTAAAATATAAGGAGGATCTGGCAGAAGGAGTAAAGAGTGGCCATGAGACAGGAGCGAAACCAGGAAGGTGCAGTAACCTAGAAGTGTTAGGTGAAGGAGTAGTGGAGAGTATCGGATGCTGCTGAGAGATTGAGGAAGCGAAGAGTTGAGAAGTGACAACTCAGTGTGGTAACATGGAGGCTACTGGAGACCTTGATAAGAGTGGGTTCTGTGGAATGGTGGAGATAAGAGCTGATTAGTGTGGGTTTAAGAGTTAGAAGGGGGAGGGGAAACAAATACATACAACTCTTACAAGGAGTTTTCCTTTAATAAAGGGTAGAGAAACAGATGGTAGTTGGATGAGATATAGGGTGGAAGTAGTTAATGTTTTATTATATTTTATTTCCATAATGGGAGATACTAGAGCAAGGAAATCTGGAATGGCATGATGTTAAACAAAACTGTAAACTGAAGAAGTTCAATATTATGTATGTACATTCCAAAAGCATATAAGGCAATTCTCTCTCTTTTTTTCTCTTTCTCTCTCATATAATACACACACGCACACACACACATGTATTATGTGTGTGTCCGTATATACAGATGTAGAAAAAAGCATAAAAATAATCATGGGAATAATAAACACTAAATTTGTGATAGCAGGGGATAGCAGTTCCCTCAGAAGAGGAAGGAAGGAGAATGCAATTGTGTAAGAATACACTGGAAGCTTCACCTGTATGTTCTGTTAAGAATCTGAAATAAAAATTGCAAAATTTTAAGGTTTTACATAGTTAAGTGGTGGTTACATGGGTTATACTTTTCCATATGTTTGAAATATTTTATTACAAAAGACACAAAAAAGTATAAAACATTATCTCTACCCTAAAGCAGGGACCATGTAGGTGAGCAGACAGGACACAGCATAGAAAATCCAGCATATTTTAAAAATAATTTTCAAAGAAAAAAATACAGTACAAAAATATTAATATAAGCAGACAAGCATTGTAATTAAAAAGGCACACTTCTCCCTGGCCATGACATTCTCATGAAAAAAAGGGAAACTGATCATTACTCAGAACACACACCTAACAAAGATCTAATTGTCGTTTTGCCCTTAAAATGTCCAGAAATAAAACTGACAAAACTGCTTCTCATAGTTGAGATATCTTGCATAAGTTCAAGAAATTTTACTCATAAGCATTTAAGCAATTCACAAATCTGGTATTCTCAAGCAACTATCATAGTTACCTATTTCAAATAGATATTCCAGTTTATGACACAGGATTTAATTAAAACCCCCAGTATCAGTCTTTCCTCCTCTGTCCAAAAACCAATAGCTTTAAAAAGAATCTGATTTGAGTTATCCCTAACCAATTTCACAGCATATAAGGTAAGCCCTGTTTATGAACTAAGCTGATGTTATATGAAAGAAATTTTAGGAGTTTCTCTCAGTCTGTCTTCAAATAAAATTTTGATAAGTACTGGGATAAGAAAAGAAAGCTGACAGAAAGCATTAGTGAAAAATGCTAAACACTACAAAATCAAAAAACTGCAAAATCTAGAAAAACTGCACATAATTGCCCTCCTCTCAATTAAGTTATATATAGCAGCAACACGAGAAATTCAAAATCGTCTTGAAATTGCAAAATCTGAAGTCTAAGAAAGAGAATTCTATTCTTTGGGATCTAGTTTGTTAGACAAAATTTGATTTTTAAAAAATGTAACAGAGCGTTAGATCATACAGTCATTTAGCTTACACTCCCCTCCCACCTGAGCACTGAAAATGTCTTACCCTAAAATACCTGAGCACTACCTGTTCTGCTAGGTGGTGATTTTTCCCCTGCAGTAAATCTTAAAATGCATAGAGCTATGTGGTATGCTCCCATAGATGCACCCCTAACAAAATGTGAAACACTATAAACAACCAAAAAGACTGGACTCCCATGTTCCCTAAGATTCTCCCTTTGCCTGACCAAGAGCCAGGGTGGCTGACACACTCTTCAACAATTTCAGTTTTCTTGCTACAGTCACTGAGGCAATCTGCCCATGTCACCACCATGTGATAATTACCATCTTGCTCTGTGTTGCCTATAGGTATACACCATACACCATGCAGTTCCACTGCTATTTGCAGTAATATCACTCCTTCCTTCTCAACAAGATCCCTTGGTAGGTCCTTCTCATGTTGTCAAAAGGCTTTAGGAATGCCTTTGGGATACATTGTTGGCTCATGACATCATGTGTCTCATCACTGCAATTGGCCTTTTTACCGAAGTATTGCCCTTGTATTAATGGAATTCCATCTGATTATCTAATAGTTGCTACCCTCTTATTACAAGGGCTAAATTTCATCTAACAAACACTTTAAGTGTCAAATGCCAGGCTTAGCTGTCTTTCTTATGATTTCATAATAATGTTGTAACTTATCTATTGGAGTGAAAATGAACTGTGTCTCACTTGGAATCAGACCTCCCTCCACCAACCACTGAAATCCTCACCCTAAGTTATATACTTAATATCTATCTATCTATCTCTTAATAATATTAAGTGTTTCCTTATTCACCTAATTAAGGAATAAAGAAATTAAGGAATAGTTCATGTCTCATCATTCCCTTCCCCATCCTTCTCTAGAAAGCTAGCAACTTGCCTCAGCCTATTCAGTCAATATCCATTCTACATAATCCATTCACCCCTGTTACACACACATACATTTTACAAGAAAAAATATGTGAGAAATGAAAAGATGGGAAAGAAATCATTTACATCAGTGATCCCCAAACTGGAGCATACATCAGAATCCTCTGGAGACACATTAAGCACAGATTGCTGGGCAGAGCTTCTCATTCTGTTGGGTTGGGATGGGTCTGGAGAATTTGCATTTATAACAAGTTCCCAAGGAATACTGCTGCTGCAGGATCACAAAGACAGTCTAAGAACTAATGATTTAGAGAAAACATAATAGTTTTCATAGAAAGTACAAAAGAAACAACTGAAAAACTAAAACAGTGAGAGGCGCACTATAAGAATGTTGGGTCCATGAAGACAAAGATTTCTTATATTCCACCAATATTATATTCTAAATGTAGTGGAAAAAATATCACTGACCTAAGAGTAGCAAATTTTGTAAAATACTTAGAAATAGCTTTAAAAGATGTGTGAAAGACATATAAAAAGTAAAATTATACTGAAGTAAACAAAAGAATAAATGACCTAAATAAATAGATATGCACACTATATCCAGAGACAAAGTCCAGATCATAAAGACATGAATTTCCCTAAAGTTAATATGTAAATTCAACTCAATTTCAATCAAATTCCCAAAAGGGTCAGAATTTTCTGTGGGGAGGGTAGATATTTTGTATGTTGAATCTAAAGTTTATTGGGAGAAGTAAACACATAAAAATTGCCCAATAAGTTTGAAAAAGAAAAATAAGGAGATGAAACTTTTTCCAATTGATATTAAAATGCATTATAAAAGCACAGACAGTAACTATAACAGTGTGGTACCAGTGGAGGAATAGACAGGGGGACTGACAGAATAGAATCCAAAAATAGATCCAAATGCATATGGTTAACTATATTATGAATGTGGCAGTTGAAATCAGTAGGAAAAAATAAGAACTTTCCAAAAATAGGGGAAACTGGCTATGGTGGGGGAGGGGGAAATTAAAATCTTATCTGCACCATACATATACATTCCAGATAGATTAAATATCTGGATATGAACAAGTAAAATTGCAAAAGTAGTAGAAGAAGATAAAGGAGAACACATTTTTAATGTGACACAAAATCTTTTTAAGGGCTGACACAAAACCCAGAGGCCATAAAGAAAATAGCTTTTATGTTTGCTGGTTTAAAGAAGTTACAATTTGATAAGGTACAAAACACCCATAAACATACTTAAGATGGGTGTGAGGTGGAAGCAAGACCTGCAACACAGGCCAAGGCTTAACATTCATAATACATAAGGTATTCTCAGAAAAAAACAATCAGTAACAAAGGTGAGCAACCCAGTGAGCCAGTATTTGAACAGGCCTTTCATGGAAGAATGACAACAAAAACAATAAGCATAAGAAAAGGTGTCCAAACTCAATTGTGTGGGGGGCGGGCGGTGAGGGAGGGAGAGAGAGAGAGAAAGAGACCAAGAGAAAATCTCCAGCCATATCTTATTGTTCTTTTATATATTTTTATATTCAAAAGAAAATGAGACACTTCTCAGGTCCTACTTACCATGCAGAATCCTATTTCTCCTGCAAGAAATTACAAACAAGAGAATAGCAATGAAGGAGAAAGAAGAAAAGGGCTTACAAAATATTTTAAGCTGAAATCTATGGAGAAATTGAGGGAAGATAAAGAAAAAGATTGTTGAGCATTTTACAGGCTAAATTAAGTGGGCTCATGTATTAAAGCTTTCAATTTGGGATGGGTTTAAGCAAGCAGTTACAGTTGTTTTTTCCTCATCTCCATGCTAACAGCCATAATTCAATTTGTCCTCCATGTTCCAAAGGGTAAAATTCTTAAGTGGTTTTATATTACTGTAATCACCTTACCAGAAAGCTGTTTATCCAAGCAAAATGAGATTCACAAGCTATCTTAAAACAAAAATGCTTATATCTCTAATATAATGGAATATTATTAAGTTCCAAGTAATTCTTGAAATCTAGATGAAATGTCACACTTTTATATTGTGATATTTTAGCATAGTGAAAGTAAAAAATGAATCACTTTGTTTTCTTTGCACAAGAGGCCTTTAAGCTGAGGGATTCTGGTTTCTGAGTGAATCTATAGCTGAAATCTGAAGTCCATGCTCTAAACACTAAGCAACATCTAAACAACAACAAAAAGACATTAAAGTATTTCCCTATCAATGATAAATTTAGTATGTATTTTCTTCAAAAAGAAAAAAGTATTAATCATTCCCCAAAATAACATAGATCAATATAAATTAAGAACCCTCTTTAAGGTCCACTGCAATTATTATGCCACAATCAGTCTTAGAAAAATTGTATTGTATCGTATTTAATTATAAACTGCCTCCTTAAGAGTTTATCGCATTGTTCAACATTACACTAAAAGTACAGAGGATTTTCTTTTAAAAAGATAAAATACTGTTTAACATCCCATTCAGTCATAATCCACATGAGTCAACGAAATATAAAACAACAATTAAAACCTGTTCTGATCACAATTCATTCAGTCAATTTGCTAGAGTTTTGTTTCAACTCTTTTTAGTAAGTGATTTTCAAATGTGGTAAAAAACTGTTAAGTGGCAGATTACCAATGAGAAGTCCCTAGAAAGTAGCATTCCAGACATAAATCTTTCCAACAGAAATCTCCCCATTGCTAATTAGGTCACTTTCTTTTTACTGTGCAAGAGATGTAAAGGAGTACATACAACATGCAGGTTTGGATAAAAGTAACACTTTTTATGGGTCCATAACAGATAATTTTAGTAAATTTAACCAAATGACAGAAGGCATGGAGGGAAGTGTTGGTGGCTCTGTCTTTTCTATAATCTTTCATAGCCACAATAGAAGTCATCGTATGGAATCCATTCATACCCACAGTTCAACAATAGATCAAAAAAGTTAAAGTGGGAATATTTCATGATTTACTTTATCATTTGATCCAGAAGCAAGACTTCTCTTTGCACAAATGCCTCCTAACTAGATCTTGGAATCTTATTTCATAAGTTAATCTCAGTACCATGATGAATGCAGGGACTGTCATTTACAGATTTGGTTTCTTTAAAACAGATTCTCTAAAACATAAAGAATATAAAGGCACTTTATATTCTGAATTCACAATCTTTATGACTTTTTACAATTTCCCCAAAATCTTTTACAACTGTTGGGGCCAGAAATGGTATGAAATAAGTGAGACCTTTATCTTAGGCTCAAAAATTTAAAGGGTTGTCAAAAAACTCAGTAATAAACATGAATAATAATTTATTGTAATAGTAAAGAAAAAAATCTACAACCAACATTATACTTAATGATGAAAGACTGGATGCTAGCCCCATAACATCAGGAACAAGACAAGGATGTCCGATCTTACCACTTCTACTCAACATTGTGCTGGAAGCTCTAGCTAGGGCAATTAATCAACAAAAAGAAATAAAAGGCATCCAGATTGGAAAGGAGGAAGTAAAACCATTTTTATTTGCAGATGACACAAGCTTGTATGTAGAAAATCCCACAGAATTGACTATAAAGTATTAGAACTAAAAAAGAACTTCAGCAAGGTTACAGGATACAAGATCAATATATAAAAGTCAATTGTATCTCTATACACTTACAATAAACAACCTCAAAATGGAATTTAAAACAATTCTATTAACATAAAAATAAAATACTTAGGAATAAATTTAACAGAAAAAAGTAAAATTTATATTCTTAAAACTACAAAACATTGCTGAAAAGAATTCAATAAAATCTAAATAAATTGAAAAACATCCCATGTTCATGGATTGGAAGACTTGATATTGTTAAAATGGCAATACTCCCCAAAGTAACATGCATATTTAATACAATCCTTATCAGACTTTGAACTCACTTCTTTGTAAAAGCTGAACAGCTGCTTATAAAATTCATATTCAAGTATTCACAAGCCACATGTAGCTACTGGCTATTGTACTGGACAACACAGCCTATCTGTGCTGGGTAAAAAATTATATTTTTACTCTTTCAATCACTTAGTTAATAACTACATACCTAGTTAATAATTATTTATATTAAATTCTCCTTGATGAAATAGCTAATGTGGTTTCTTTCCCCGGATTAAACTCTGGTTGATACATTTATTCAAGCAGTTTCATTGTCAAGGCAGCTTGGTGATAGGCCTTAGAATTCTAATGACATGGGTTCAGCTGTCACTTACTAGCTGTTGAAGTAAATTTACTCACCTCTCTAGTTTTCAGAATGTTACCAGGTAAAAATGGGGAGCCTATAACTACTTCCCAAAGTTTGCTGTGAGGCTATATGACAACACCTAACTCATAATAGGTGCTCAATATATATTATTTCCTTTTATCCATTTTTTCATCACCCTCCAAGCACTTAGCTCTATCCATCTCAGCAACAGCCTCCCAGTGTATTTCTTCCCTTCTCTTAATGTCAAAACTACACTGTTTTGTCCCTTTTCCTTGGGGTTTTTTTCAGCAAAGTTTTATCTTAAAAGTAATCACAGCAGAACAAAGTTGGAGGCACTTAAACCTCCCAATTTCAAAGCTTACACAAAGCAATGGTAACCAAAACAGTATGCTTTTGGCACAAGGATAAACATATGTAGCAATGGAAAATAATTAAGAGTCCAGAAATTAAGCCATGTGTCTACAGTCAACTGATTTTCCACAAGGGTTCCAAAACCATGAGGAAAGGAAAGTCTCTTCAACACATAGTGTTGATACAATTGGACAGGCACATGCAAAAGAATGAGATTGGACCTTTATCTCACATCATATAAAAAATTAAAATGGATCAAAAACATAAATGTTAGAGCTCAAACTCTTACACAACAACATAAATCTCTATGACCTCATATTTGGCAAAGGATTCTTAGATACAAGAGAATGAGCAACAAAATAAAATATAGGTAATTTAGACTTTATCAAAATTTAAAACTTGTATACCAATGGACATTATCAAAAATGTGAAAAGACAATCTAGAGAATGGGATAAAATATTTGCAAATTATATACCTGACAAGGGATTATATATAAAGATCTACAGCAACAATAAAAACGATTAAAAATGGAAGGCTCCCTATCGGCCCAAATTGCCACCTTCCAGTAATTTTCCAAAATGACAAACACAAAGGGAAAGAAGAGAGGCACCTGATACATGTTCTCTAAGCCTTTTAGAAAACATCAACTTGTTCCTTTGGCCACATACATAGAAATCTATAAGAAAGGTGATATCGTAGACATCAAAGTAATGGGTACTGTTTAAAAAGGAATGCCCCACAAATGTTACCATGACAAAACTGGAAGAATCTACAATGTTACCCAGCATACTGTAGACACTGTTGTAAACAAATAAGTGGAAGGCAAGATTCTTGCCAAGAGAATTAATGTTGAGCACATTGAGCACTCTAAGAGCCAAGATAGCTTCCTGAAATGCAAGAAGGAAAACGGTCAGAAAAAGAAGGAAGCAGAGAAGGGGAGGGGTGGGTTGAAAAAAAAAGAAAAGAAAAAGAAGGAAGCCAAAGGAGAAAGGTACCTGGGTTCAACTGAAGTGCCAGCCTGCTCTATCCAAAGAAGCACACTTTGTGAGAACCAATGGAAAGGACCCTGAGCTGCTGGAATCTATTTCCTATAAATTCATGGCATAATAGATATAAAAAAATAAAAGACCTTTGGACAGTGAAAAATAATGGAAAATGAACATTGGTGAGGTGCAGTGCACTTTGGGAGATCAAAGCAGGAGGATCACTTGAGCTCAGGTGTTTGAGATCAGTCTGGACAACACAGCGACACTGTCTCTAGCTACTTGGAAGGTTGAGACAGGAGGATCACTTGAGCCCAGGAGTTCGAGAAGGTTGTAGTGAGCTATGATCATGCCACTGAACTCCAGCTGGGGCAACAGAGCAAGACCTCATTTTTTTTAAAAAAAAAAAAAAGGAATTTGAAAATACATTTCTCCTAAAAAAAGGAATTTGAACATACATTTCTCATAAGAAAATATACAAATGATGAATAAGCACATGAAAACATGCTTAACATCACTAATCATAATGAGAAATGCAAATCAAAACCACAATGAGCTACCACTTCACATCCATTAAGATGGCTATTATCAACAAAAAATAAAGAAAATTGAAACAAAAATAATAAATGTTTGCAAGGATGTGGAGAAATCAGAATCCTTGACAGCCATTGGTGGTTATGTAAAATGGTGCAGCTACTACAGAATACGGTTTGGTGGTTCCTCAATAAGGTAAACAGAATTACCATATGACCCAGCACATGCACTTCTAGGTACATACCCAAAAGAGTTAAAAACAGGTTTTCCAACAAAAACTTACACCTGCATGTTCATAGCAGCACTATTTACAATAACCAAAAGGTGGAAACAACCCCAATGTCTATCAATGAATGAATGGATATAAAAAATGTGATACATCCATACAACGGAATATCATTCAGCCATAAAAAGTGATGAATACTGATATATAGTAAAATGCGGATGACTGTTGAAAACATTATGCTTACTAAAAGATGTCAGTCACAGATGGTCGTGTATAATATGTTTCCATTCACATGAAGTGTCCAGAAAAGGAAAATCTATAAAAACACAAAATACATTAGTTGTTGCTTAAGGCTGGGGAGAAATAGAAATGTGCAGAGTGGGGATGATGGTTAAAGGGCAAGGGGGTTATTTAGCGATAAAAGTATGCTAAATTGATTGTGGTGATGGTTGCACATATTTCTAAGTATACTAAAAATTATGGAATTGCACATTTTAAATGGATGAATCCTATGGTATATGAATTAAATTTCAATAAAGCCACTAAAAAATTAATATAAAAACCCCATGATGAACAAAATATCAATATTTTAAATAAAGATACCATCATTTTACCTTTTGCCTCAGACTCCAGTATGGCTGAGCAGGGTACTGCAGCTATCTCAACCATGGCCAATGACAGCTTTTTAGATTTTATACATTTAAATGGACTGCAGGACGTTGAGGAGTGATCCCAATGCATTTAACTTTGTTTTCATAGAAACAGCTCTCTTGTAGAATGGTGGATACCAGAGGATAGGGAGTGGGGGAAATAAGGAGATATTGGACAAGCGGAACAAAGTTGCAATTAGAAAGAATAAGATTGTCTCAGAAAGAAGGAAAAGTTTTAGATGAAAAAGGAAAACTAAACAAAAAATCATAGATCGGGTGTAATTCCAAGGGAAAAGTGCCAGAACCTACAAGAGATTCCACGGGAAGAAGTGGCAGAGCAGAACAAGAAGAAGCAAGATATTGGCAGAAGTCAACCCCCGAGAGGCTTGGAGTCCAGTGAAAAGGGTAGGAGGAGCGGCTTATTTCTCCCTCCCCGCCATCTCTGGCAGTCAGTAGGCTCCCAAGCTGCTGGAGAGCATTTTTACCCTCACAAGCCCAAAAGCCGCTGCCGCCAATGAACTGGGAACTTCTTGAGGACAAAGCACCAGGCTGCCCTTGGGACGCTATCCATTACCATATACCCGAGCCAAGACAGCAGGCTCCATGTTACTTCTCTACCCACCATGTACCTTTGTCCTACCTACAGGGCTTCAGCCCCTCAGTTTTCATCTTGCCCATTCCCACACAAACATTTCCCAACTTCAGCCCAGACAGTGGGAGCCACAGGGGGCAAGCGAGTCCTGGAGGATATTCATGACCCCAGAGCCTGGACATTCCAGGGGAGGGCTGCCTTCCAGAGAGAGGGACAGAAATGACCACAGTACTAGCTTTCCCCCATTCAGACTTATTTCCTCTCCTTCCACTCCCCCACCCACCGCTGCTTAGAGAGATGCTTGAGCCAGGGCTCTCAGGAACTGCTGCTTCCCCTCTGTTGGGGCTTCCACACAGAGTGGGGCTCAAACCTTTCCTCTTAAAGACCTGCAGAGGACTAAGGGGTGCTCAGACTGTGAGTTCCCCGCTCAGCGTTCATCCCCAGTGCTGCTTCATAGCTGCTCCATCAGAGAAAGGCATACCCGAAGCAGAGGGAGGTCAAACGTGCTTAAGGACCCCACAGGCAACTCCAGACCAGCATGCTTCTCCCTGGCACATTCAGGGAGTGATCTTTGCAAAGTTTGGGACAGGCCCAAAGGCCAGATCCCATACCCCCAGGACTCAAGGGTCACAGAGGAAACAGATAAAGGGAAAGTATCAAGGACTTATTCTGCCTTTTCTGTATGATTTCTACCTCAGGATAAATGTACTATAACAGAGAGAAGTGAAAAGCTTGGGAAACAGGAGAGTGTCAAAATCAGGCTAAAGGAGCTGTGTATCACCAATCATATTGTGGAAGATGAATGGGGAAGTGGAGACAGTGGTGATAAGAACAGTTTGCAGGCTGTCCTAACAGTCTAAAAGAGTGATAGGGAGGTCTGGAAACAAACTAGTGCCAATAGGGATGGAGAGGAAGAGACAAATTTTATTGACTAATTGGATGAATGAGAGAAGAGGAGTTAAAATATCACTAAAAGTTGTCTATCCTGGGTGGTCAGTGCCATTAAGCAAAGTGAAGACCCTCAGGAAAGGCAGTACTCTCATCAAATTCCTACAAAGTTCAAAATTATCAGCCTGGCATGGTAGCTCACGCCTGTAATCCTAGCACTCTGGAAGACCAAGGCAGGAGGACAGCTGGAGCTCAGGAGTTCGAGACCAGCCTGAACAAGAGTGAGACCCCATTTCTACTAAAAATAGAAAAATTAGCCGGGCATTGTGGCACATGCCTAGAGTCCTAGCTACTCAGGAGGCTGAGGCCGGAGGATCGCTTGAGCCCAGGAGTTTGAGGTTGCAGTGAGCTATGATGACGCCACTGCACTCTACCCAGGGCGACAGAGTGAGATTCTGTCTCAAAAAAAATTATCCTTAGCAAAGAATGAAAAATAGCAAATTAGAGTATAAGCAATAAATAGAAAAAGAAGTAAGTACTAGTATGGTCCTTCATCCTAGAATCTTTGCTTTTGCCATAAGGTCCATTATGTTTACTTCCACTGTATACAAATACTTTTTAAATATTGACTTTACTAGGCTCATTTCTATCCTTCTTTTGTTGGAAGACATAATTTTTTAAGCCTCATCTCATCTGCAAAACAGGTAATAATATTTATCCTACTTAGTGCTATGCTGTCCATTATTCACCTAATAAACTAAAATGACAGCATTGACAGCATCACAGCAACAAGACAATGTAACAGTGCTTTGAATACTGTAAAGCATGAGAATGAAATGAGATGTGCAAAATATGGTATGTCCAGTTTAAAGTGCACTTGGCCCTCCATATCCGTGGGTTTCACATCCATGGATTCAACCAATTGCGAATTGAAAATATTTGGGCAAAAAATCCACAAAGTTCCTAAAAGTAAAACTTGAACTTGCTGCACACTGAGCACTACGTTGAATTCATGCACATAAAGTGATGTGTAGGCATTGTATTAGGTATTATAAATAATCTAAAGATAATTTAATCTTTAGATGGGAGGATTGCATAGGTTATACGCAAACACTGTAAGAGACTTATGAGGGACTTTAGCATCTGTGGATTTTGGTATCCGTCGGGAACCCTGGATCCAATCCTCCACAGATACTAAGGGACTACTATATTATAGAAGATATTATTTCCTCAATTTATAATTACTTTTGAACAACTGCTAGATGCACATCATGAGGCAAGATCAGACACACATTGGTGGGCATTTGATAAGCACTATTTGGCAAGCACTGTACTAAGAAACCATTGTGTACATTTTCAGTAATTCTCACTACCCTTGAAGGTAGGCATAATTATCTGAAATTCACCAATGAGGACCCTGAGACCCAGAGAGCTAAAATGACTTGTCCCATGTCAAAGAAACCCAGAGTGATAAAGACAGGAACGTAACCCAGGACTATCTGGTTATAAAACCTCTCCATTATACAGCATTACTACCTTAGCCCTTTGAATTCTAACTTTAGTCCACTGTTCCTTGTATTGATATCAATAATTGCATCTTAAAGACAACAGTCTATTAGTAGCTTTGATTTGTCTTCTAAATATGATAATTCAGAGCAATATCTCTGGAAACCTCTTCCTCTTCCTCTAGTCCCCTGACTCAGTTTTATTTCTCTTCTATACCACACTAATTAATTATATTATACCACATCAATTTAATGCTTTGTCTTTGTCAGCTTTCTCCTTCCAAATACACCCTCTTTAATTTCATTCTACAGCTCCTCTCAAAGAGCTCCTGAACACCAAGTGCTTCAACGGTTCTTCTTTTTTTTTTTTAGACAGAATCTTGCTCTGTCACCCGGGCTAGAGTGGTGTGATTATAGCTCACCGTAGCCTCAAACTCCTGGGCTCAAACAATCCTCCTGCCTCAGCCTCCCAAGTAGCTGGGACTACAGGAGGCGCGTGCCACCACGCCCAGCTAATTTTTCTATTTTTTGTAGAGACTGGGGTCTCACTCTTGCTCAGGCTGGTCTTGAACTTCTGACTTCAAGCAATCCTCCCACCTCAGCCTCCCAGAGTGCCAGGATTACAGGTGTGAGCCACCGTGCTGGGCTGGTTCTTTACTCTTAAATCCATGGCTAGTCTCTGGCTCTTTCAAAACAGTTTTAATCCTTTGCTGTCCCGATGACGAGGTACTATCTCTTTTGGGTCGATAGCTATAGCCCAGTTACCCAAGGTGCCTAAATAAATGCTGGTCATGAAATGATCACTCAAAATATTTGTTGCGTTTTCTCCTCCTTTTAAATGGGATAAATTAGAGCACTATTTCTTTTCAGTAAAGCAGAAAAAAATTTTACTTTCCAATAATATTCAATTGTGAAATGTCAGTAAAACAGTCTGCTGGAAAAGTACCTGGGCTTCTGAATATTAAGCAAAACAATCCCTTCTAACACATAAAATGAAAATTCACAACATTTTATAACACAACGTCTAGAATGAAAGAACCAATTTTATAGTAACTTTCTCTATTCAAACTGCAGCGAAGAACAGGTAAATAAGAGGCCTCAGAGACAAAACAGATGTCACAAAGCTCAAGCACCAATGCACCTTCATGTTAGTAATTAATACACCCCTTAGTCCTTCATGTACAATTTAAACAAGCTGGGCAAACTGGTTTTGAGTATGCAACAAATCAGAAGGCGCAGGGAAGGAGCTAGAGGAAGGCACACTGACATTGGTAAGACATGACATCTGACAGCAGAAGAAAGAAGAAAATCACAAAAGGAAGTGTAAGGACCATAAGAAGAGCACAACAATCTAGGATCACATGTTGTAGAAGCAAATAGTTCTACAAGTCTCAACAGATCCTTCAGCGTTTCCAAAACACTTTACAATAGGAGCTGTAAAGATATCCATGAGTCAGTAGGAAAAAATTTAGCCAAAGTATTGAAAATGAAAAATATATTGGTGTTAAGGGGGTAAACTCTGTTATTTAAGCAAAAATAAAATCCTAGTACAGTTTATTTCCTAAGGGTTCAAGAAACCTGTTTTACCTGTTATGAGCAGCATTTTCTTTAACTGTTATGAGCAGGAAGAAAAATTCACTATATATCACCATAGAAATGTATTTTTAATGAAGAAAATGCATTTCGGAGATATAGTTTATTGTCTAACCCTTCATTACCAGTAATAGAGATAATATAGCAAAGAGTGTATACATTAAAATACAACTTCTTTTTCAAGCATCAGGACACACACATACACACCCCAACTTGCTTCCAGGTAAGGTGTGCTTCAGGCTTTTGATCCTACTAAGGAAATGTTCTCAACTCTCTCTAGGCCGCACCCCCCTACAATATCCCAGATGACAACTCTTGCATTCTTGGGGAAGAGGCATCACAGTATAATGGTTAAGGATATGTACTCTGCAAATAGTCACCATGGATTCAAATTCTAGCTCTACCACTGAACCGTGTGACCCTGAGCACTCAACCCTCATCTGTAAAATGGAGACGGAAATAGCACTTAGCACTTAGCATCACTCATAAAATGTTGGTGATGTGTAATTTATAGCACATCTACAAAGAACCAGGAACTGTGCAGGGCATTAGGGTTACAAAGATGAACAAGGAACAGTCACCACCTTCAAAGAACTCAGTCTCATGGGGAAAACATACAAAATAGAGCATATAAATGCTATGATTGAAGGTATGTATGCTATGGTGCTATAAACACAGCGGAAGAATACTTACCCCAACAGATTTTCAGAGGATAGTTCTACTATGTCTTAAAAGAAGTTAGACAAGAAAAACAATAGTATCTCCTGAAGCACAATTACAGTTAAGCCTTATGCATCATGTAGACCTGAATATGAGGTACTGTGACTTTGTAAACTGTAAAGCATTACATGCACATTATGACCATAAAAGTATTGAAAAGGCCCAACTACTCCCAAAACTCTCCCCCATCTACCAATCGGGCAACATGAATTTCCCACAATAAAGGTCCATCTACCAAGCATGCCACTACATCCTCTTTGAAAATGCAAAATACACATGCAAATGAAAAAAGAGCAATTATTTATAGAATTCGTCTTCGTGCCAGACACTTTACATTAGTTACTTTACCTAATCCTCACAACAACCCAGAGAGGAAGGTATTAGTATCCTCATTTCACAGATAAAAAATAGAGGCATCTCAGAGTTAATTAATGTGCCCAGGGTCACAACTGATAAGTGGATGACTCAGAATTGTAACCTTGAAAACTTGAACTGCAACCACTAAATTACACTGCTATCCTAGCATACCAATATTAAGAAGTATCAATCAGTCACTATATTAGTTTCCTGTGGCTGGACAACAAAGTACCGGAGACTGGGTGGTTTAAACAACAGAACCAAGATGTCAGCAGGGTTGGTTTTTCTGGGGCCTCTCTCCTTCGCTTGCAGATGGCTGTCTTCTCCCTGTGTCTTCACATGGTCTTCCCTCTGTACCTGTGTCCTAATCCTCTCTTTTTATAAAGACACCAGTCATATTGAATTGGAGCCTACCCTGAAATACCCTATCTCCACATACAACCACATTCTGAATACTTGGGGGTTGGGACTTCAACATCTGGATTTGGGCAGGACACAATTTAGTTCACAACAGTAACATTGTGGAAAAAAAGAGCCTTCTTCCAAGAGAAGATGGGGATAGACCTTAAATGTTTTAAAATCATAAATGAAATTTGTGGAGATTGTTTTGAAAAATGCAAATATGTACTTACAGCTAGGTACAGCCAATGAGTCAGTTAGTTTTACCCCTGGGGGAGCATTTTGGAAACATGTTGCGGTGCTTTTACTACTCATAATTATTGGGAGTAAGCACTAGCATCTGCTGGGCAGAGGACAGAGACATGGAGTACATGGAGCAATCCCACACAACAGAATGGTCCCATATCCCAGATGGGAGAAATATCCTGCCAGGCTAAACTTAATACAAATGAACATCAGAAACATTCCTGTGTCTACTAATACAGGTAGCTTTTTATAAGAAGTTAGGAGCAAAGCCCAATAATTTAGGGCAAAGTCTTTATGGAGACAGAAGCTTAAATCAAATAAAGACATTACCTCAAAACTAAATGATGTACTCACTCCATACACTACATATTAGAGCATTTTCAACTATATATTTGTTGAAAAGGCTTTACTGCAATAGTGCAGTTACTGCAAAAGCAAAGAAACCTCTGCAAAAATGTCAGAGGATATTTGAGTCTACTTTTAACAGATTTCAAACAAAATGTTATTAAATTGGTACAGACACATGAACCACATGGATCTCAATAAAATTATGTAAATATTTCAGATTATTATAATTCTGTTTTTTTAATTTTTGTAACACTATGAAACATATGCTATGAAAAACCAAATGGAAAGTATTTTTTTGATGGTTACCTGTTCTTTTTCAGTCTCCTCTTTGTAGACACATCTACTGCCCGACTTCTCTGTAGCTTCTTGTTTTATTGTTTTCCTTATAATCCATCCTCTATTTCTCATCACATAGAGATGGATACGGTCTTCAAAGTCTTATAAGGCGCCAAGAACCTAAACTATGCCTCAAAGCGGTAGTATTTCAAAATACAAAATATGCTTTCTGTGATACCTCATCAGTACTCTGTCCTATATCACAACTTGGGAATTATTTTGTTACTACACTTATAAATATGGCCCAGGTCACTTGTGAGAATACCATACTTCCTCATTTTCTCCATTTTGAGAGTCTGTAATTTTTCCTGGCATGTTTTCTCTACTTTAAGTATTTCCTTCTTTCTCTTATCATATACAAACAAGTCTAATCTGTCATTACTTATTCTAACATTTTTTTATTTTATGGTTCACATGCACCACTGATTTTTTACTTTCTGGGGCTTCCTATGCAGAATTACCTTCTTACTTCTCATAAACCTGAACTTACTCTTGAGAAATAGGTATAAGCTTCTTTCTCAAAGGGAGATAAAAAAAAAATAGGTACAAGCATCAACTACTTCATCACATCTTCTAATACAGTTGGGCCTTCACAGTTATACTCGGAAATACATACTATTTTATTATAAATTATTCATTTATCCTTTATACTATAATCATGGTATAATATTTTTGTTGTATATATAGGTAAGTTATATTATCTATGTGCTTTTTTTCTGGTTACTTAAATAAACTGTTATAAAATGTTTAAAGAGGGCAGGTAAGAACCTTATAGGGTTGAAAGCCACATTTAGTGACTTACAAAGACTAGAATTAGGAGAACACAGAAACTGCCTGAATCTGGTCAAGAAGAAAAGGGAAATGGTCTTTATTACTGGTCCTCTGACTAAACAGCAAACAGAACTGAGAAACTATAACCCAGACATTAGAAGCAAAGAAGTTAAAGAAAAAAAAAATGGAAAAGTGGTTTATAAGAAATCCAATAATTAACCACGAATATGCAAAACTGACTCCTGGTAATGCTTTTAGACCTGACCCAGCAGCAGCCATAGCAGCAGGGTCTATGACCCATATAACATGCTCACCACTACAGGAAAATGTGGTTGTGCATCAACTAACCTGTGTATGTGTTGAACTTCAGAGGAATGGGAAAAGGAGGCCAAGAAGTCAGAGAGAATTAGAGGTCAAAATGTCACAATACCAGGGGTTTAGCTTCAGAAGAAGAAATTTTTGTCACTAATAAGCTCCCATCCCTACTCTAGCTTACCAATGAGAAAAACATCAAAAGTACTGACAAGAACTACAGAGGACAATTGGTTCAACCCATTAACTCTAAACGGGCTTTATTTTCCCTTAACCCTGGGCCAATATCTGGGCCAGTAACTCAGGATTACTTTTAATTAGATACTTTTTTTATTTCACAGTATTACAGGGGCACAAACGCTTTGGTTACATAAATTGCCTCTGCACCGCCGGACAAGCATGCCCATCCCCCAGACAGAGCTCGCCACATCCCTTAGGTGTGGATTTACCCATCCTCTCCTCCCCCTTCCACCTGCTTGACACCCTGTGAATGTTACTTCCCATATGTGCATACTAGTGTTGATCAATTAGTACCAATTTAATGGTGAGTACATGTGGTGTTTGTTTTTTCATTTAATTAGATACTTTTAGAACAGAAATGCTGAGAGCAGTTTGGTAGAAGCTCTTATGTCTGATACTTAAAGTATATCACGCTATATGAAATAGTTTGTCCCTAGAAAAGGTAGCTTGTAAAGGAACAAACTATTAAAGAACTAAAACAGAATTATTTTGGTTCCTCCTTTAATGCTCTGAAGGATAGCAGTAATGTGAACTCTGGAATGTCACACTCATCTGTACCTCCAATACCTCTATTATAAAAAGGTCATCATGAATTCTTAATAAAGCATTAGGATAGATTTAATTTATATCACATTAATTTTAAGTCATGAGTCAGGGAGACCACATTTGATCAGATTACTTACAAAGAAAGCACATTCTTACCTTTTGCTGAAACCTCAATGCATATTCTTCACCACTCAAAGACAAAAATTAGTTGTTTTAGGAATTATACCCTAGCAGCAGTTTTACATTTTTTCAGACTAAGTCTAAAGTTACAATAAACCAAATGATTGTTTATTTAAATTTTATTGGCCAAGGCCATTTAGGTTGATAAATTAGAAGGCAAATCACCATTAATTCACAAGTAAAAATCATAAACATTTGAAGGATAGTTTTGTCTCTACATACATCATCAATATCAGACAATTTAAATTTGTTGTTTATGTAACTATTGCATAAAGCATTTGTTATAAATATTTTCCTTTAGCAATTTCTAAAACAGTTTTTTTATTTTACACATTAAAAATGTGTTTTTTTTAAATAACAGGTTTCAAGTAGATAAACATAGAAAGCTTAAAATATTGCCTTATACTATTTAACCAGTCTTTGCTCTCTTCTTCCTGTTTGTTCAGACTAAAAAAGAAAGGTCAGCTTTCCCTTTTTCCCTCAATTCCCAATTTAGCATGCATTAAGGTTTAGAATATAAAGTTCAAAAACATTTATTTCCAAACTAAAGAAGGTACTGCTATTTTAAAATATTGATTTATCACTTTAATGACCTCTGAAAAATCCAGGCGCTTAACTGACTAATATTAGATAACTGATATGACTCTCTTTTTGCCCCAGATCTTGAGAAAAGATAGCCATGTGTTTGACACTGTGAGTCTTAAGTGTACAGACCAGAAAATGAGTTGAATAATTTCTGTATAGTCCTATTTATAGCCTCCTCTAGAAAGGTTTGATAAATAAACTTTTCATACTCCCAAACAGTAGAGGAAGGAGAAAAGGGACTCTCAAGTCACACAGACGTGAGCTTAAATCCCAGCCTAGCCTCCTATTTGCTCGCTACTTTTCCTGAGTTTTCATTTTTCATTGGTTCTGGGATAATAGTGCCTACTTCTCAAAAGGTGGTTGGAAAGATTGAATGGAATAACATGTTAAGCACCTGACTAGGCAGAAATACAATAAATGTTACGCTCCTATCTTCCCTTCCCTGTTTCAAGGCAACTTCGAATTTTAATACATCTAAATGAAAATTCCTCATACTTCTCTACAAATGTCACAGAAAAAATTGTTTTAAATGAAAATTCTTCAGAGGTGAATTTGTAATGCATGTCTAACATTAAATATTAATTTTTATTATATTTAACCTACAACTCCCTCAATTATTGGATCCATAAGACATTCAGTATATAAATGACTGTCAACTTTGAAAATAAAGAATATTCCATAGTCAATATATTGGACTAAATTTCTATGTATTACATAAATTTATATATTTTGTAAATGACAGGAAAAAATTCATTCTTTCATGACAGCGTGACTTTTCAAGTTTTGTAATCCTTTACTTAGTTTTGATTTTTTAATACCCATTAACTTTTTCTGAACCTCTATATTCTGAAAACCAAATTAATTAAAATTCATTTTAAAATGTAAATGTACACCAACCAGCACTTTCAGAACTTGCAATAGACCCAACGCCCTTCTCATTCTCTGAGAACTGTATACCTTCGACCCACAAGGTAAAGGTGATTGTCCTTTCTTATCTTACCACCCTTAGGCCAAGCCGATTGGACCAGGAGTAGAACCCGTACTAAGCTAATTATACTATCTCTTCTGGGAATTGGAGCAGAGCAATTATAGTCTGGGTAGAAGTAAACTCAAGGTCTTGGGGCAGCCATATGCACAGAGAATCAATGAAAGCCAGTCTGCAGAAAGAGAAAGAGATAATGGCATCACATAAAAAGAAGCACAGATATAGCCAATGTAGCCCAGAACACAAATAATACAAGAAGCGAGAATAGCTGCCAAGGTTACTGAGCTTTTCTAGCTCCCTGCTCTTGGCCTTCCTGGGCCCCATTAGGCTACCGCAAGCTCAAGATGTTTCTGTTATGTAGAAGTAAAAGAAACTTGACTAAAGTAGGGATAGGTAATGAAACAGAAACACCAAAGGGTTATAGCTCCTCCGGGGCTGGACATCACCATATTAATAGATACTAAAATAACTTAAGGAAGAAAGAAAAATCTGCACTTTTCTAATTTGCTTATTTCTTTCTCTCTTTATTTTAGAGACAGGGTCTCACTTTGTTGCCCAGGCTGGAGCGCAGTGGCACAATCATAGCTCACTGAAGCTTCAAACTCCTACCCTCACTCAAGTAATCCCCCTGCCTCAGTCTCCCAAGTAGCTGGGATTACAGGTGTGAGCCACCATGCCCAGTGTGCATTTTTACATTAAGTTCTTTCTATTATTCCCCATTTACTATTATTTTTCTGACAACATAGCTGGTGAAATATTATCTAAAAATTTGTAAAATTATATCAATTGAATTGAGTTTAGAGAAAAATGGAGTAGGATTCTGACTTAGCAGAGAGAAAAGACTAACAACAAGTAATATATAGTAAAGCAGATGATCACGATTGTGAGTTCCAATTAAGTAAGACAGTTAAGCCAGTATGTTTTTTAAATGATCTGGTCCCATTTGTGAGACATGAAATCTGTTCAGTGGGTCAGGACAAGCATTTATTTTTAATAAAACAGAACTACAGGGAAAAGGTAATAAAGATAAATATTGGTATTAAAGATAACTATTTCTTCATGAAACATTTTGCTCCAGGTAAACACACTACACTTTTGAGTTACGAAGTCTTAAGTCAACTATAGTGCTCACTGCTGGTCAGGGTCGAAAAAATGTAAATGTCGCTCAGGATGGCAAGGGTTCCACAGGGGACTATTAAAACCAGGGCACTTGGGAGTGGCTTCCCTGCTTCTGACAGAGTGCCTATCATACCCAGAATCCCCCAGAGCTTAGGGCTCACTTCTTTTCCTCTAAAAAGCCACAGCAAGAGCTTTTGTGTGCTCCAAGGACTAAAGCTACCACCTCCCCCAAGGGAGGGTAGGACTTGCAGTCCTCTTCCTGAGCTTCCTGTCTCTTCTGGGAGGAGCCTACCCACGCTAGAGGCAAGTACCTGGAACAACCACACCTCCCCACTGGGAGCATTTCAGCCAGCCCACAGCCAGTCTGGTAGCACGGCACACAGCAGATTGAGCTGCCTCTGCTTCAGCTGGGTCAGGGTGGGAGCTGGGAACCTGGTCATTTTTGTGCCCTGGGAGGGCAGAGACCACTGTCACTGCCAAGAGAGGGAGGTGTGAGCGGATTGTGCCTGCCTGCCACAGCTGCCTGCCTCTACTAATCTCATCAAGAGGTGGCAGAAAATCAGCAAAGAAACATTGGACTTAAATGGGACTCTAGAACAAATGGACCTAACAGATATTTACAGAACATTCTACCCAAATACTGCAAAATATACATTCTTCTCATCAGCACATGGAACACTTTCCATGATAGACCATATGTTAGACCACAAAACAAGTCTCGACAAATTCAAAAAAATTGAAATCATACCATGTATCTTCTCATACCACAGTGGAAAAAAACTAAAAATCAATGCCAAGGGGAACTCTCAAAACTATACAAATACATAGAAGTTAAACAACCTGCTACTGAACAACCTTTGGGTCAACAAGGAAATCAAGGTGGAAATTTAAAAAAAAATTTCAACTGAACGACAATGGCAACACAAACTTCCAAAAATCTCTGAGATACAGCAAAAGCAGTGCTAAGAGACAGTTCATAAGCACTAAATGCCCACATTAAAAAGAAAGATCACAAATTGACAACCTAATGTCATATCTCAGGGAACTAAAAAAACAAGAACAAACCAAACCCAAAGCTAGCATAAGACAAGAAGTAACAAAGATAAGAGCAGAACTAAATGAAATTGAAACAAACAAACAAAAAAAATACAAAGGATCAATGAAACCAAAAGTTGGTTCTCTTAAAAGATAAACAAAATCAACAAACAGGTCACTAGCTAGATTAACCAAGAAAAGAAGAGATAGGATTCAAATAAATTCAATCGGAAATGAAAAGGGAGGCCAGGTGTGGTGGTGCACGCCTGTAATCCCAGCTACTCAGGAGGCTAAGGCAGGAGGATCCTGTGAGCCCAGGAGTTCGAAGAGGTTGCAGTGAACTATGATGATGCCACTGCACTCTAGCCTGGGCAATAGAGATAGAACGTGTCTCAAAAACATAAAATAAAATAAAATTAAAATTAAAAGTCTAAAAACAACAGATGTTGGTACAGATATATTGAAAAGGGAACACTTATACACTGCTGTGGGAATGTAAATTAGTACAACCTCTACGGAAAACAGTATCAAGATTCCTCAACTAAAATAGACCTACCATTTGATTCAGCAATCCCACTTCTGGTTATCTACCTAAAGGAAAAGAAGTCATTTTATCAAAAAGAGGCATACACTGGTATGTTTATCACAGCACAATTCACAAGTGCAAAGATGTGGAATCAACCTAAGTGTCCATCGACTGATGACTGGATAAAGAAAATGTGATACACACACACACACACACACACACACACACACACACACCATGGAATACCACTCAGCCATAAAAAGGAATGAAATAATGTTTTTCACAGCAACTTGGATGAAAGTAGAAGTTATTATCCTAAGTCAAGGATCTCAGGAATACAAAAACAAATACTGCATGTATTCACTTATAAGTGAAAGCCAAGCAATGAGTATACATGGTCATACAGAGTGGTATAATAGCCTTTGGAGAATCAGAAGGGGGGAGGGTGGGAAGGAGGTACGGGACCAAAAATTACCTATCGGGTATAATGTATATTATTCAGGTGACAGGTACATTAAAAGTCCTGATTTCAGCACTATGCAATTCATCCATGTATCAAAAAACCATTTGTACCCCCTAAATCTATTGAAATTTTTTTTAAAAAAGCTTAAATGTTACTCACAAAGCCATGCTTCCAAAATACCAACAGGAAGCAAAAGCTCCTAGTAATACATTTCCATAATATATTTATTCTGAGTTAAACAAAAGAAACTATTTCTAGCAAAGAAATCTTTAAGTTAATTCAAAATGGATCACAAATTTAAATACAAAACAAAAAAATATAAAACTTCTGGAAGAAAATATAGAGGAAAATCTTTAAGACCTTAGGTTAAGCAAACATCTTGTAGCTATGCCACAAATCACACGATCTATGGAAAAAAACAATAAATTGATCTTTATCAAAATTAAAATCTTTTGTTCTGAGAAAGACTATTAAGAGAATGAAAAGATAAACCACAAACCAGGAAAAAATATTTGCAAACCACATATTGGATGAAGGATTTGTATCCAGAATCTATAAATAAATTACAACCCTACAGTGAAAGACAACATGGTTTGTTTGCTTGTTTTGTTTGTTTGTCCATCAGTGCTCTCTTTACTTTAAATATTGCTTTGAACTATACTGCTTTCAGTATTTAACTTGGACTCATTTGTCACAATGACATAATGCATGGATACAAGGAAGCAAAAAATACCCTTTTGAATTGCTCTATTATAGATACAAATGATCAGTATAACTGAGAAAGAAATTTTAAGATGGTATCATGGCTAATGCATAATTAGAGCAGTCTCAAAACCCAGAAAAATCGTTATACTGTGGTTCAACCTGAAACAGTTTTGCATTTCCTTTAAATGCCAGAGGCTCATAGGAGAAATCTAGAACCACTTAAAAATGAATATATATTAATAAAAGCCATTTCAACCATCTGAGCAGAAGAAATGCCAACTCCCTTTATTAAAAGTAATTATGGGCCAGGCGCGGTGGCTCACGCCTATAATCCTAGCACTCTGGGAGGCCGAGGCGGGCGGATTGTTTGAGCTCAGGAGTTTGAAACCAGCCTGAGCAAGAGCGAGACCCCATCTCTACTAAAAATAGAAAGAAATTAATCAGACAACTAAAAATATATAGAAAAAAATTAGCCGGGCATGGTGGCGCATGCCTGTAGTCCCAGCTACTCGGGAGGCTAAGGCAGGAGGATCGCTTGAGCCCAGGAGTTTGAGGTTGCTGTGAGCTAGGCTGACGCCACGGCACTCACTCTAGCCTGGGCAAAAGAGTGAGACTCTGTCTCAAAAAAAAAAAAAAAAAAGAGCAAGGATCTGAGATACTGAATCAAAAAGCCTCTTAGGCCATCTAAACAATTTACTAATCCAAAGGGGCTGGACCAATATTTCTCAGTGTATGATCTTCCCCCATACTGTTCATATGTGTACTGCATTCCATCAGTAGCTCTCAATACATGCAGTGACTCTCCAAAAGAGGAGGAGATGCTTAGAGAGGGATAGAGAGAGGATAATTAAATGTGTACATGGTGGGGTAGGGGAGCAGAAAGGAAAAAAAGAGAACCAGCTTCATAAACACAAGAATATCTTATCAAATTTTTATGCTGAAAGAGTTGGAGGGAGGAGATTGACTCAAAAATGACTTTATTGGAGTCCAGCCTTCAAATATAGATAATAATTATGGGCACAAAGATTTTATACAGAGTTTACAATTTAACGATAAGCTCTTACAAAATCACCACTGGAAAATGTTTGCCAGGGTCATAAATTCAATGATCTGTTTGAAGGACATGTGGTACTTATCATAATGGTTAAGTCTCTCTGCCCTCAACCAGCTCATACACAAAGCAGTGGCATAATCCATAAGGGTCAGAACATCCATGGAAAATGTCCTGGCAGTTTGCAGGATAAGCAAAGAAAAAGCAATTTACTAAGAAAAATGCAGGCGGAACCCCTACAGCAGGATGAAGCCAACATATTTATTACACTAGATGAAATACATATGAAAGTCTGCTGCCAGATCAGACTTATAAATATGCATATGAAGAGATTCTGGACCCTTCGAGAACCAGTTTTTTCTCAACCTACAAGGACTGACAGATTTATGGTTAAGGATTTTACTTCAAAAACAAACCTTAGGTAGAACCCACATATCAGCTGAGGTCATAGTGTCCCTTCACACAAAGGAGACTCCTAAGAAGAAACTAACAATTTTGGAACAGTTTATATAGTTAGAACATTCTAGTAGTCAGCAGATAGCAAGGTTTGTGATTATAATGGTAAACTAAAATAGAAAAAAGCAGGAAAAATAGGATGAAGGAGTCAGAAAAGGGAGACATTGTTTCTAATCTTCACTCTGATAAAATAAAAAGGTATAACTCGGAAAAAGTATATTACGTGTGAGGACCTCAGTTTCCTCATCTATAAAATGTGTTGTGGGTATGAAGGGGCAGCAAAGAAAGTTCCCTCCCAGATTTTCAGGGAAAAAGGAAAACTATCAGCAAGGAAAAGAAATGAGTGGTAGAAGTGAGTAAAAATTATATAGGGATGCTGGACATACAGTATAGATAGATGTCTAACTTTAAATCATTAGTCAGAAAGCTTAAACTATTCTTTTGCAAGCATACCTTCCCCCAACTTTCAAAATTATTCCTTAATTCTCCCATGACATTCTAATTATTATAAGCTATATTTGAGGAAAATAGGACCACAAATAATATGGCTGCAGCTCCCAACAGATAGAGTTGAACTTCTAGTCAATCTACTGTCATATGCACAGCCAAGTATGCATACAGAGGATGTTATTGGGGGAGAAAGGAAAAGTAGAAGGGATGGGGACTTCTTTCTCCCTTTGCTCACATCATGTTAAAAGCTTCAATTCACCAGAAAAAATAATTCTAAGCTTTTATACACCTAATACATAGCTGTGAAATATATAAAGCAAAACCGACCAAACTGACAAATCCATCAATTATAATGGAAGATTTTAAACTATCTCTCCCAGTAACTGATAGAACAAGCAGACAACAATACTCTAGTAAGGTTATACATAATTTGAACACAATTATCAAGCTTTATCTATGGGTATACATAGAACATTATTTCAGCAAGTAGAGAAAACACTTTCTCTTCACAAGCATAGACATGACATTTATGAGAAAATTGACCACATAGAGGGCCATAAAGTAAGTCTCAACAAATAGCGAAAGGACTGAAAATTAGAGTATATTTTCTGGTCACTATGCAATTATGCTAAAAATCAATAATAAATAACTAAAAATACCTGTGTTTGGACATTAAAATACACTTCTTTACAACACACGGGGTCAAAGAAATCATAAGGGAAATTATAAAATGTTTAAAACTGAAAATAAAAGATACTACATAGCAGAATTTGTGAGGTACAGCTAAAGGAAAACTTAGAGGAAAATGTATAGCCTTAAATACTTATACAGTCATGCATCACTTAATGACAGTTATACGTTCTGATGAATGTATCCTTAGGCATTTCATCATTGTGAATATCATAGAGTATACTTACACAAATCTATGTAGGACAGCCTACTACACACAGAGGTATATGGTAGAGCCTACTGCCCCTGTGCTACAAACCTGTACTGCATGTTACTGTACTAAATACTGTGGACAACTATAACACAATGGTCAGTATTTGCATATCTAAACATGAAAAGGTAAAATAAAATTCTAGTATAAAAGCTAAAAAATGGCATACCTGTGTGAAGCACTTACCATGAATGGAGCTTGCAGGATTGGAGGTTGCTCTGGGTGAGCCAGTGAGTGATAGTGAGTGAATGTGAAGGCCTAGGACACTACTGTACATTACTGTAGACTTTATAAACACTGTACATTTAGACTACACCAAGTTTGTTTTAAAATTTTTTCCTTCAATAATAAATTAACCATAGCTTACTATTTTTTTAATTTTTTTTATTTCAGCATATTACAGGGGTACAAATGTTTAGGTTATGTATATTGCCCTTGCCCCACCCAAGTCAGAGCTTCAAGCATGTCCATCCCCCAGACAGTGTGCACTGCACCCATCAGGTGTGTATATACCCATCCCCTCCTCCCCCTCCCACTTGCCCGACACCCAATGAATGTTATTACTATATGTGCACTTAAGTGTTGATCAGTTAATACCAATTTGATGGTGAGTACGTGTGGTGGTGGTTTTTCCATTCTTGAAATACTTCACTTAGTAGAATGGGTTCCAGATCTATCCAGGATAATATGTGGAAACACCCCAAGTGCCCATCAATACATGAGTGGATTAATAAAATGTGGTATATGTATATCATGGAGTTCTACTCAGCCACAAAAAACAATGGTGATATAGCACCACTTGTATTATCCTGGATTAGGTGCCTCGTTAGTGCAGTAGGTAGCACGTCAGTCTCATAGCTTACTATTAATATAACTTTTTTACTTTATAAACTTTTCGAACTTTTTGATTCTTTTGTAATAAGTTAGCTTAAAATACAAACACATTGTACAGCTGTACAAAAGTATTTCTCCTTATATCCTTATCCTATAAGCTTTTTTCTATTTCAAAAATAATTTTTACTTTTCAAACTTTTTTGTTAAAAATGAAGACACAAACATACACATTAGCCTAGCCCTACACAGGGTCAGAATCATCAATACCACTGTCTTTTTTTTTCTGTAATCCTAACACTTTGGGACAATATCACTGTCTTCTATCTCCACACCTTGTCCCATTGAAAGGTCTTCAGGTCAATAACATGCATGGAGCTGTCATCTCCCATAACAACAATGCCTTCTTTTGAAATACCTCCTGAAGGACCTGCCAGGGGTTGTTTTACAGTTAACTTTTTTTTGTAAGTTGAAGTACACTTTAAAATAATGATAGTTATATTCATATTTACCTCTAGAAAAAAATAAAATAGTGATAGAAAGTACAGTATAATAAATATATAAACCAGTAACATAGTCATGTATTATCATAACAAGTATTATGTACTGTATATAATTGTATGTGCTATACACTACTTTTATACAACTGGCATTACAATAGGTTTGTTTACACCAGCATCACCACAAACATGTGAGTAAGGCATTGGGCTATGACCTTACAACAGGTATGATGTCACTAGGTGATGGAAATTTTTCCATTCCATTCTAACCTTATAGGAACACCACCATATATGCAGTCCCTCATTGACAGAACCATCATTATATGGAGCATAAAGGTATTAAGAAAGCAAGGCTAATTTATATTCCCACCAACAATATATAAGAGTTCCCCTTTCTCCACATCCTTGCCAGCATTTTTTGTTGTTTTCTTTTTGATAATAGCCATTCTAACTGAGGTGAGTTGATAACTCATTGCAATTTTGATTTAATTTCCCTGATGATTAGTGATGTTCAGTATTTTATCATATACCTGTTGGCCATTTGTATGTCTTCTTTTGAGAAATGTCTATTCAGCTCTTTTGCCCATTTTAAATCAGATTATTTGTTTTTTGCTATTGAGTTGAGTTCCTTATATATTCTGAATATTAACCCTTTGTCAGATGCATAGTTTGCCAATTTTTCTCCCATTCTATAGGTTGTCTCTTCACTCTGTTGATTGTTTCCTTTGCTGTGCAGAAACTTTTAAGTTCAAGGTAATCCCATTTGTCTATTTTTACTTTTGTTGCCTGTGCTTTTGGGGTCTTAGTTAGTCATAAATTCTTTGCCTAAACCAATGTCATCAATCATTTCTCCTATGTTTTCTTCCAGTAGTTTCAGTTTTGGGTCTGGCATTGAAATAATTAATCCATTTGAGTTGGTTTTTGTATATGGTGACAGATAGGGGGCCAGTTTCTTCTGCATGTAGACATCCAGTTTTCCCAGCACCATTTATTGGAGAAATCGTCCTTTCCCCAGTGTATGTTCTTGGCACCTTTGTTGCAGATGCATGGATTTATTCTCAGGCTCTCTATTCTGTTCCACTGATCTATGTATCTATTTTTATGCCATTACCATACTATTTTGGTGACTATAGCTTTGTGGTATAATTTGAAGTCAGGTAATGTGATTCTTCCACTTTTGTTATTTCGCTCAGAATGGCTTTGTCTACTCTGGGTTTTTCGTGATTCCATATAAACTTTAGGATTATTTTTTCTATTTCTGTGAAAAATGTCATTGATATTTTGATAAGGATTGCATTGAATCTGTAGATTGCTTTGGGTAGTATGGACATTTTAGCAGTATTGGTTCTTCCAATCCATGAACATGGAATATCTTTCCATTTTTTTGTGTCATCTTCAATTTCTTTTATCAATATTTTACAGGTCTTTTGATGAAAATGTTCTAGAATTAAATAGTTGTATTGGTTGCACAACTCTGCAAACAAACTAAAAAAAACACTGAATTGTATGCTTGAAAAAAATGAATTTTATGGTATGTGAATTACATCTTAATTTTTAAAAATTATATGAGAAGTAAAAGAATAAGGTAGGGGATTATGTTCCAGTAGGAAAAGATCTAATATAGATTACGCTTTTTTTAAAAAAAGTTAGGCATAGATAAGTGTGTATCATGTACTGCCATTTGTATTTAAAAGAGAAGGTACACAATGCTTGTATTTGCATAAAAAATCTGTAAGCAAAGCAAACAATCAAAAATAACAATAGCTGCCTCCAGAAAGAGAAGATTTATTTTTCATGGATACTTTGGGACTTTTTTTTTTTTTTTTTTGAGACAGAGTCTCGCTCTGTTGCCCGGGCTAGAATGCTGTGGCATGAGCCTACCTCACAGCAACCTCAAACTCCTGAGCTCAAGCGATCCTTCTGCCTCACCCT
>NW_012149975.1:1389632-1395318 GCF_000956105.1 Propithecus coquereli | reverse complement strand
TATATTGAGATGAAACACTTAATAATATTGTATTGACCACCATTACAAAGTGAAAGACAATGCATTCATATCCTGTTACAGTGGGAAATCTCCAGCACACAGGCCAAATCTGGCCTTCTGCTTAAATTCCTCCAGTCTATGAGGTACATATTAAAATATGTTAGTGTTATATGTACCTGTGATGAATACAAACTTGGTGAAATTATAATATAAAACATAACCTCATCAGTTAGTTCCAATTTAATAGTGAGTACATGAGAGGGAAGTAAAACCCAGTGGAAATGAACTGGGGGGAGGGGTGGGGAAAAAAACCTACCTAATGGGTACTATGAACACTACTTGGGTGATGGGCACACCTATAGCTGGGACTCAAGCATTACAAAAGCAATCCATGTAACCTAAAACATTTGTACTCCCTTAATAGTATGAAATAAAAAAATAAAATATGATTAAATTTGAAAAATAAAATGCAAAAAATTACATAACCTAAAGATAATGAAGCTGTTATTCTACAATGATAGACTGTTAGACATCACACTTTACTACTCTAAAAATTGGTAAATAGAGAATTTCTCTTGTAGAAAATGAGAAAAATAAAATATTTAAACTATCCCTGTAAAACTATAGAGACTGTAACAAGTTCAGTGGCTTCCAGAAGTTCAGAGGGAGTGGGGATGAATACCTGGAGGACAGGAGATTTTTAGGACAGTGAAAGTACTCTGTATGATACTGTAGTAGTGGATATAAGATTATGCATTGTTCAAAACCCACAGAACTATCTAACACAAAGAGTGAACCCTAATGTACACTATGAACTTTAGTTAATAATAATGTGTCAATATTGGTTCAACAGTTGTAACAAATGTACCACACTATACAAGATGTAAACAATAGAAAAAATAAAAATGAAAATAAATTATGCCTGTGTCTCCAAAGTTTAGGCCCGATTTAAAACCATTGAAATCGTAAAATCTCAAAGTTCAAAGGGAATTTCACAGATCATTTGGGTTTTACTACCTACACAATGTTTAATTTATTTCTAAACTGTCTTCCTTTCCAAGAGGTCAACTAGCCTTCCCTTGATCACTTCCAGAAAGGGCAACTCCCTCTACTCTGAGATGGCCCATTCTACATCTCGAATGCTTTATTATAAGATCTCCTTACACTGGAGGTGACATCTAACTCTTTGAAATTTCTACCCACTGAATCTAGTCTTAAAATTACACATAAAACTTCTGTGAGTACATTATTCATTTAATATATATTTATTTATATAAACATATCTTAGGTTAAGTAAATTATGAAATACTCTAAACCAGGCATCATTATTCACATTTTTATCCTAGGAATATAATTTTTCACAGTAAAAATTAATAAACTTGGGGATGCAGCAAACATATAAAAAATGCTCAACATCTCTAATCATTAGAGAAATACAAATCAAAACCACAACGAGATATCGCCTAACCCCAGTGAGATTGGCCTCTATCAAAAAATCCCAAAACAACAAATGCTGGCGAGGATGTGGAGAGACAGGAACACTCTTACACTGCTGGTGGGACTGTAAATTAGGGCAACCTCTGTGGAAAAGAATTTGGAGATACCTCAGAGAGCTAAAAATAGAAATACCATTCAATCCAGCAACAGCACTATTAGGCATCTACCCAAAAGAGCAAAAAACATTCTATGATAAAGACATCTGCACCTGAATGTTTATGGCAGCACAATTCAGTATTGCAAAGATGTGGAAACAACCCAAGTGCCCGTGAATTCATGAGTGGATTATTAGAATTTGGTATATGTATACAATGGAATATTACTCAATCATAAGAAACAACAGTGATCTAGAACCTCTTATACTTTCCTGGATTCAACTTAAGCCCGTTATCCAAAGTGAGGTATCACAAGATCAGAAGAATGGGCTCCACTTGTACTTGCCACCAAATTGGCACTAACTGATGAACACTAGGGTGCTCACATGGCAGTAATATTCTCCAGGGAATAGGGGGATGAGGGGGTAAACCCGCAACTAAAGGACACAGGGAGCATTGTAGAGGGGAAGGGCATGCCTCTAACCCTTGCTTGGGTGAGGCAAAGACATAAAGTGTAACCATAATGTTTGTACCCTCATAATCCCCTGAAATAAAAAAAAAATAAAAAATAAACTTGGGGATTTTTTTTCTAAAAGAGTCTGGAAATATTAAGATTTCTGACTTTTTTCCTATATGTATTCATAGTATAAAATTGAAGTACATTTTTAAATGCTTAAAGAATTAAATTTCACAAAACTTTATTTAAGCCTCTTTTATGGGAAAAGTCACTTTCTATCAAATATTATAATTACTTTTGCCTTTCCCATCTCCTCCAGTAGACTCTTTGAGGACAGGTTCCAGGTCTGAGTCTCTCCTCACTGAACAATCTAATGAAAACACAATGGCCCCAGGATCAGAGAGAATCTGATGCAAGTCTTAGTTCCTTCTAAGTAGCTTGTTACCTTTCCAAGATCTCTTAATATGTCTGGGCTTCAGTTTCCTCATCTATAATCTGAGAGGGTTGATATATGTGGTCTCACTCAGCTCTGAACATTTTATTATTGTAGATTAAATTGCACTTACATGACAATCAATGGATCTTTTTCTTCCTTTATCAGTGCACCTCAATTGCAAGAGCAGGGGAAAGCTTTGCTACTACTATTATTTTGATGCCATACTCTCTAACTCCCTTAAGAGTAATACAACAAAAAGGACAAAGTAAATTCACAGTAAAATACTGAAGCACTTAGGAAATTTATTGTTAAAGCAGATAGCCTTCGATTTGATTCAATCTATATTTACTGTTTCAAAGCATGTAAAACAATAACCTGTGCCAATATTTTGTCTCTAAAGGATTTTAACAAGCATTATGTGTTTGCTAGTTAACTGGGGCTGCAATAACATGTACATTTAATCATTACTTAAGCCTGATATATAATTACATCACTGAATTCAGTATGACATTAGTCTCCCATTCTGACTTCAATATTTTTCTCTCTGTGAAATGTATTTCATCTATATATCCCTCCACTTTTATTGCCCTTATCTCAAACATGTTTTTTAAATAAGTTAATTCTTAAAGGTATAACAAATTCTTGTCTCTGTGGTACATAATTCTTAGACTTAGCACTTTGTCTTACAAACTAAGGAAATGTTGCCTATATAAAGATAACTTTAAATAATATTATTGACAATGTCACAAAATGGTATATAAAGCCACTTCGAAATATCTCCTGAGTTAGGACAAGGATTTGTTTCAAGTTTCAAGTTTTGAGATATAATTAAACCATAATAACTAACAAAAATTCAGCAAGGCCAAAAATAAGTCAAACTTCTTCTAAAAGGTGAAATAGTTGCATTTTTTCCCTGTTCTTCCTACAAAGTATAGGCAACAACCATGGACACTGTATATAAAACAAACATAAAATGATTGTTAAAGGTTGCAGGAAGAGGCAGATGGGTTAGCGACTTCAGGACCCAAAGAATATCACAGTGGTGAGTTGCCTGGCCATTCTTTTTGTCTCATATGTTCCAGACATGAAGCTAAAGAAACTTGCATCCTAGAAATGACAATGAACACAAAAAAATAGAAATGACAATCAGTACACACCAAGAAGAAGAAGAAGAAAGAAGAAGAAGAAGAAGAGGAGGAGGAGAAGGAGGAGGAGGAGGAGGAAGGAGAAGAAAAGAAAAGCCTGCTCTCTCTAGCCAAATGGGGCAGAATATTAGGACAGAAAACTTTTATACAATAACCACTCTACTCCAGCTAAACAGCACAGAAAAATACGTGGCTACACCCCTATCCACATCACCAAAGGCATGGTGAGGAGTCTAGACTTCCAACTACACAAGGCTGTAATGAAACTCTCTCCTCCCCTCTACTGGGACGCTATCAGAGGGGGCCTCGTGGAGAGCTAGGACTTTCACCACTGCCGAGTGGCTACACAGCCATCCCCCCTCATGGTGTCAATGATGGTCATGTGGGAAGCAGTAATAAGGTACTCCAACCCCACCTGGGCAGGGAGGTATCACTGGAGGCCTAGTGGGGAAGCAAGACACCCACCCTCACCCATCAATAAGGAACCATCCCCTTCAGGCATCAAGAGAGGCCAATTGGGGAATCTGAATGTCTAGACCCACCTGGCAGCAATGATGCAGTGTTCTCTGTCCCCTGACAGAGCGATATCAGAGGAAGCCAGCTAAAACAGAAAGTCTCAAGCCAGAATTTTATGGCATAATACCCAAAATGTGCAGGTTGCCATCAAAAACCCACTTGCCATACCAAGAACCAGGAAAACCCAGCTGCATATAAAAAATATCAATGAATGTCAACACCAAGATGACAGAGATGTTAGAAATATCTGACAAAGATTTTAAAGTAGCCATCATGAAAATGCTTCAGTGAGCAATTATGAACACACTTGAAACAAAGTGTTTTGGCAAAGAAATAGAGAGTCTCAGTAAAGAAATAGAAGATGTAAAGAAGAACCAAATGGAACTTTTAAAACTGAAAAATACACTAATTGTAATAAAATACTCATTAAACAGGCTCAATGGCAGAATGGAAGGCACAGAGGAAAGAATCAGTGAACTAGAAGATAGAACAATACTAATTATCCAACCTGAACAACAAAGAGAAAACAGACAAAAAAAATGAACGAAGCATTAGGGACTTGAGGGACTATAACAAAAGATCTAACATTTGTGTCATTGGAATCCCAGGAGAGAGAAAGAGGGCAGGGCTGAATAAGTACTCAAAGAGATAAGAAACCTAAAGAATCAAGAAGCTGTGCAAACACCAAACAGGATAAACCCAAGGAAATCCACTCAAAACCACATCATAGTCAAACTTTTGAAAATTAATAAATAAAAAATCTTGATGCAGCAAGAAAAATGACACCTTACCTATGGGAGGAAACAATACACATGATGGCAGATTTTTTCATCAGAAACCATGGAAACCACAAGGAAAAGGCACACAAGATTTTTCAAGTACTGAAAGAAAAGAACTGTCACCCCAGAATCCTATATCCAGCAAAAATATCAATCATCAATGAAGGGGAAATTAAGGCCTTCTCAGATAAAGGAAAACTAAGAATTTGTCACCAGCATATGTACCCTAAAAGAATAGCTAAGGGAAGTTCTCTAAATTGAAAGGAAAGGATAAAAGAAGGAATCTTGGAACATCAGATGGAAGAAAGAAAGAAGATGATAAGAAAAATATGGATAAATACAACGGACTTTCTTTTCTTTCTTCTCCTCTTGAATTCTCTAAATTATGTTCGTGGTAATGAAATAGTTCTATATCTTCATTGTGGAGGTGGTTACACGTATCTATAATGTGATAAAATGGCATAGAACTATACACACACATTGTACTAATGCCAATTTCTGGGCTATGATATTATACTATACTATAGTTACATAAGATGTAATCACTGGGGAAAACTGGGTGAAGGGTACACAAGACCTCTCTGTACTATCGTTGCAAGTTCCTGTGAATCTGTAATTATTTCAAAAAACTTCTTTAAAAAAAGTCTAATCAAAACCAGGCTCCTGGCCTGGCGTGGTGGCTCACGCCTGTAATCCTAGCACTCTGGGAGGCCGAGGCGGGCAGATTGTTTGAGCTCAGGAGTTCGAGACCAGCCTGAGCA
>NW_012149975.1:1369240-1389477 GCF_000956105.1 Propithecus coquereli | reverse complement strand
TGACCTATTTAGTGGAACTTTACAACCAAGTATTTAACATGTGACAAAAAAAAAAAAAAAAAAACAGGCTCCTTCCTAAAAGTGAAACAATTTAAAACAAATTCTGTCAATATGAGTTAAAAGCAAAGTCATTCATAGTCTGATGGTCATTTTTGTAATTTTTCTTTTTCGATTATTTGTCCAAATAATTGACAATAATAAGTAATTTACCTGATAAAAATGCCCCCTACTACTTGATAAATATTAAGCTGCTGATTTTTGTCATTTACCTCATTCTTTTGATATTTCTTCTTATATAGGTGTTTTTTTTTAATTTGTTTTGTTTTGTTTTAGAGACAGGGTCTTGTTCTGTCATGTAGGCTGGAGTGCAATGGCACGATCATAGCTCACTGCAGCCTTGAACACCTCTAAATGCTAAATTTTAAAAATGTTTTGTAGAGATGGGATCTCGCTATGTTGCTCAGGTTGGTCTCAAACTCCTGGCCTCAAGCAATTCTCCAGCCTCGAGTGATTCTCTCACCTCAGCCTCCCAAAGTGCTGGGGTTACAGGCATGAGCCACTGTACTCAGCTCTTCTTATACAGATGTTTTAAATAAATTAGATAGAAAAATAAATTTGAAACTAATGGCCAAAATTCCTTTGATAACCAGATAATAATATTTGTATAAAGTAATAATAGCTAACAATCACTGAACCTTACAATACTCTAGGTACTGTGCCAAACATTCACATATATTATTTTATCTAATTCCTATAAAATCTCTTGCTTCTCCATTTGAGATGAGGAAACCATGACTCAGTGAAATGAGTTAAACACAAGTAGAAGTGGCAGAGTTAAATTTTAGGTCGGACTTAGAGTTCACACTTAACCACAACTACTCTATAATTCTATGTTCACGATGTTGAAGTATTATTTCATGTAATGGATAGACAGGACAGGTGCTGATGTATATTAATGATTCCTATTATACATCCTACTTTGCAAATTATTTTAAATATTTCAATCAGATTGGGAATTAGAAAAAATATTTTTCAATAGGCTTTAGCTAGGAAATAATCAGAACTGATTTTACGTCTTTAAAGGCATTTTCGATAGCATGACTTCCCTTAAATATCATGACAATAAGTCTTAAAGTGGCATATGATGCCGATAACTGTTTATTACAGATCTTCATGTTGTTGTATAGGCATAAGTAGTATTAATATACGATGCATCCGAGCACGGTGGCTCACTTTGGGAGGCCAAGGTGGAAGGATCACTTGAGGCCAGGAGTTTGAGACCAGCCTGGGCAACACAGCGAAACCCCGTCTCTACAAAAATAATTTTAAATTAGCATTTAGAGGAGTTCAAGGCTGCAGTGAGCTATGATTGCACCACTGCACTCCATCCTGGGAAACAGAGTGAGACCCTGTCTCTTAAAAAAAATCTAAAGTCAGAGCAGAAGAACGGGATCCATTTGTACTCACCATCAAATTGGTATTAACTAATCAACACATAAATGCACATATAAGAAGAATAACATCTATTGGATGTCGGGCAGGGGAGAGGGGGGAGGAGGGAGGAGGGGACGGGTATATGCATACACAAAGAGTGCAATGCGCACCACCCGAAGGATGGACATATTTTAAACTCGGACTTGGAGGGAGGACCAAGGGCAACATACGTAACCTAAACATCTGTACCCCCATAATATGCTGAAATAAAAGAAAAAAAAATCTAAAGTCAGAAATGAAAGTGAGGACATTACTACCAATTCTACAGAGGGAAACAAAAGGATGGTAGAATCTCAGGCGACTCAGGAAAAACAAAAAGGATGAAAAACAATTACCATGTAATACAGTAACTCTACTTCTGCGTATATACACAAAAGAATTGAAAGCAGGGTCTTGAAGAGATATCTGTACACCCATGCTCACAGCAGCATTATTCACAATAGCCAAGAGGCGGAAGCAACACAAGTGTCCATCTATGGATGAATAGATAAGCAAAATGTGGTACTGCATATACATACAACAGAATATTATTCAGACTTAAAAAGGAAGGAAATTCTACAATACGCTATGACACACATGAACCTTGAGGACATTATGCCAGTCACACATTCAAAAAAAGTATATGATGGGCTAACAAAGTAGGAAAAGAAATCATAGAAAAATTACATTTTTTTGTTTGTTAAGTGCTTTTAATGTTCAAAAGCCTACATAAATTTAAATTATGTTGAAGTACAAAGATGTTATGGAATAGGTATTTATGCATTTAATTGTACACCATTTGAAACAAATACTTTTGGGACAGATTTCCTAAAAAAAAATGTTTTGCAAATATTCTAGACTCAAATTAACACAATTTAAATGGAACTTCATTAAACTAGAAATTTCCCTCTAATTCTTAGGAGAAAGATAAATGATAATACAAACTGTTCTCACATAGGTCCTTAAAAAAACAAGTATTAATATGTATCTGAAGCTATAAACTCTTAGACTTTCAAAAGCCTGCATTAAAGCCATCCACAGGTCCCCCCCCGCCCAGTCCACACATTTATTGCCCTTAAAGAAATACACTCATATATATACAAATGAGCTATACTACTTATATAACAAATCTTGCTCTGTGTGTTTATTTTTGTTTGTCTAGACACAGTCATAATGTATGCTATAGAGCTCTGCTTGTTGTTCTTTGTATTTTGTACCAAAATACAATATACCATTTTCACTTTCTAAAAAACCATTTGTGAACAAAATGGCACCCAAATGCATTGGGAGGGTTCATGTTAATTTGCCTAGTCTCTGAATGACTGGCAAAACCACAAGCTGATGCTGCAGCTGCTACCATGCTCGCAGTAACTTCAGGAATTTTTACAGTTTATTGGCGTAACATGAGAGTTTATACAATTATCTACAGTATGTCATGACTAATACATGCACATTACTAATATTACAAGCTTGCTGCTTGGGCTTACTTTTTCCATTTAGAAAAACACTGACATTGTTGTGTTAATTATCATAGGAATTGATGGTGTACATGTTTGCCTTTGAGCAAAAACAAGAATCTATTAAGTTCATATTTTTAAATTGGCATATTAGACAATGTGCCAATCTCATGACCCAGTCAGCCTTCAGCCCAGCCTACTTGTCAGTCGGATAAAACATCCCAAAATTACTTTCATTGTATCACTCGCCTACCTAAACATTGCCAATGGTTTCCCTCAGCAGCCTGTTATTCAAGTCCCTCCATTTTCTGGCTCCATTTTTCTGCTTTCCCTATTACTAGTAAATACCACTCAGCTGAAGAGATCCCAAAATTCTCTTGTACAACTTTATTTATACATTCCCTATATTCTGAATGTCTTCTCATATCAAAATCCTACCCAGCCACCAAGGGTCACTTTAAAGCCTAGCTTCTTGGTCAAACCTACATCGTCTATTCCAACCTTTTCTACTCTTTTGGCACCTTTTTTCTCAATCTTTTTCACGTCTATACATATCATCTGTCCAACAATATTGTGAGCTCCTTGAAGATAGAGGACCTTGAGCAAGTAATTTAATTTCTCTCTTTTCAGTACTTATGTATCATTTTAAAATGAGAAGGATTAGATTAAATGATCCCTAGGGCTCCTTCTAACTCTTACACATCTATTTCTTGTACCGCCTCTTGTAGTCATCTGATATTCATTCCAAATTATCTGATTTTACCTATACCTATTATAAAATTACCCCAGTCCTGGCTACTAGAAAATACTCTAAATATTGCAATTTCCAGATGTCAAATAGGAAAAGCTGCCAGCTTAATCAAGGAGCCATAATTAGTAAACTAAATATACAAACATTAACAAAACTCAACTCTGAGCAAGGTATCATATCATAATACACAGATAACTGACTCGGCCCCTGCCCTCAAAGAATTCACAATACAGTAGGAGAGACGGAGAACTGAAAGCAAAGGTTGCTAAAGAGAGGCACAAACAATACTATAAAAATATATGGAAGGCCAGGGATGATGGCTCATGCCTGTAATCCCAGCTCTTTAGGAAGCCAAGGGGTGAGGATTGCCTGAGGCCAGGAGTTCGAGACCAGCCTGGGCAACATAGCAAGAAGCTGTCTCTAGAAAAATTTTAAAACATAAGCCGGCTGTGGTGGTGTGCACCTGTAATCCAAGCTACTCGGGAGGCTGAGGCAGGAGCATCACTTGAGCCCAAGAGTTGGGAGGCTGCAGTGCACTGTGATCATGCTACTGTACTCTAGCCTGGGCAAGAGGGCAAGACCCTGTTGCGAAAGACAGAGAGAGAGAAAGAGAGAGAGAGAGGAAGGAAGGAAGGAAGGAAGGAAGGAAGGAAGGAAGGAAGGAAGAAATGGAAGAAACACCTACCAGGGCTGTGAGGCAGAGGAGGCTCAAGGAAATCTTCCCAGAGGAGGTACCATCTAAACTGATCCCTGAAGGACAAGAAGTAGTCAGCATTTCAGGAAAAGCAGCAAGTGCAAATGTGTGAAGATAAGAGAGCATGATCACTTCAGGGGAAATGCCAAGTAGTTCCAGTAAGGCTGCAACTTAGAATGCAACATTGGGAGAGGTGAGAGAGGAGCTAGAGGGACAGGCAGGAGTCAAGTCATGATGGGTTTTTATGTCCTGCTGACAAGTTTGAATTTTTAACCTATAGCAAATGTGTATCCAATCATTTAAGAGATATTTCCAGATAAGTCATGAAATCGACCAAAGACTCAAGTTTTACATTAGAGACAATGTATAGCAGAGACTGTTAGTTATCCCCCAATATCTGTTCTTCCCTTCTCATACAGTAATAAAATTCTTTGCTGGGCACATGGCCATGCAGTGAAGAGCCACATTATCCAGCCTCTCTTGTAGCTAGCCGTCACCATAGGACTAAATTCTGGCCAGTGGGATATGTGATGTATGCCAATGCTAAATCGTATGGGTAAATGGAAGGAGTGTTTTTTTTTCTGCCCATTTTCCCATTCCTTTGGATGAAATGTTCTTAAAAAACAAAAAGAGTGAATAGAATACTGTGACTGCCTCATAGAATGAAGACAGGACTTTGCCTTGTTCACCACTGCATCCCCAGCACCTGGAGCAGAGAAGGTACTCACTAATTTTTGTTGACTCAATTTGTATAAAATATCTCATTTTCTCTCAATAGAGAAATAAGGTCCTTCCCCACATAGTAAGGCTACGTAAAGCTAGTGAGTCCCCTTTATCTGCAGATAAAGCAGATCCATCTAAAACAGGTAGATGGAACTAACCCACGTACAGGGTCATTCTAAACCATTTAAGGGTAAACCTGCTTTAGGCACCGACTTAAGCAGAATATCAAACTATTGTAAAGTAATAGTTTATAACTATATTATAATGGGTTCATTTTTTAAAATCAGTATGTAATATTTCAAGTCATAGAAGACTCAATATTCATATTACTCAAAATCCTCTTTCCTAAATGGTGTGACACTATCTCATTTGGAATGGCCCTCTTATACCAGACCAATTTGGCTTGCCTTAAATGAGCATATTTCTATCCCCTTTTCACATAGTCCAATATCACGATGGCTTCATAAGAAAAGTCTAACCTTTATAAAAGACAGTACCATTATATAGACACCAAAATTTCAAACTGAAGCATCCTTTAAAAAAAAAAACTCCATAGTACCTGACTCCCGGTGATATCAACTATTAACCTTAGAGATAAACTCTGCTTCCATATAATTAATATAAAGGTATACTTAATTTTCTTCTACTACTGAAAGCAGTGCCATCTTGTCTGATTCTATCCTACCCGCTAGCTGTGCGGTCAATCACAACTTTATCACACATGGCAAAGCAGAGAATCCATCTAAGCAAATAAAAAATACACTTATGATACACAGCAAATCACTGAGCTTATCAACTCACTTTAACTTCAACTACTTTGGCCCCTGAGTAGAAACTCAACCCAAGTATATATATAATAAGCATTAAAAAGTACTCTCAACACAGTATTCCTGGCCAAAAAAAAAAATACTGAGGAAGTATAAAACGACATTTCAAAATTATTCTGAAAGAATAAATAGGTAAAGTTAAAAGTAGGTAAAATCATAAGTAGCAAAAGAGACCAACCTAAGATTAACTCATTTTAAAAGACACCTATGTTCTTTAAGATGTCTAATTATGTCTAAAGATTATTTTTAATAATGAAAAGTAAATAGTAATTCTGTAGCCTGAAAGATAACACTGACTGTAACTTACTACTTTAATGAAACCCTGGGAACACCCTGCCTCCCCCAACACACACACAGATGTTTGGCTTGGTAACTCCCACTAGATAGAAATGTAGTCCTTCACTAAAACACTAACTGTATATTTCTGCGAAGCCTGAGTAGCTGAAAAGCCAGTGGCTGAAAAGTTTTAAAATTCCAAATTATTTCATAATATCTATACACAATATCATGGAATACATTTTATAAGACATTTTCCATAACACATCATCACCTCAATACTACGCCCCAGCCAAAAAAGGTGTGGGGAAGTTGCTTTTACCTGAATTATTTATCCACTGGTAACCTATGTCAGGCATAACCTTCAGAAATATTAAAAAATACAAGTGTGTACACATAAAATTTCCCAGGCATCTCTGGCTCTGGCACATTATAGAGCATACACAGACAAGGAGGTAGCCACTCACACTAGTGGGTTTAGCAGTTTTGTTTTTATTTTTTTTTTATTTCAGAGTATTATGGGCGTACAAACATTTTGGTTACAGAAATTGCCTTTGCACCACCTGACAAGCATGCCCATCCCCCAGAGAGCATGCACCACATCTGTTAGGTGTGGATTTACTCATCCCCTCCTCCCCCTCCCACCTGCCTGACACCCTATGAATGATACTTCCCATATGAAGCAGTTTTGTTTTTAAATAATAGTCTGCCTTTGTTATTTAGTACTAATAGCAATGCCTTTATGAAAAATACATAATGAACAAATTTATTTAATCCATTTGGATTGAGAATTCAAAATCAGATAAATAATCCCTTAAAACAGTGGTCCCCAAACTTTTGGGCACCAGGGACCAGTTTCATGGAAGACAATTTTTCCAGGGACAGGCCAAGGGAGGGGGCAGAGGAGGCGGATCTCAGGTAGTGATATGAGTGATGGGGAGCGGCTGTAAAAACAGAAGCTTCACTCTGTCCCCCGATGCTCACTTCCTGTGCTGTGCACCTCCCCTCACCACCTCCCACCCCCGTTCCTAAGTTTCATGGAAGACAATTTTTTCACGAATTGGGGGGTGAGGATTCAGGGGAGCTCTGCAGCCAGGTCCCTAACAGGCCATAGACGGGTACCACTCCGTGGCCCAGGGGCTGGGGACTGCAGCCTTAAAAGACTAGTCATTAATCAAAATGAAATTAAAAGGAAGAGGAGTTCTACATCAATTTGGAGATAGACCACAAAAAAATTAAAAAAAAAACAGCCTAAGATCTGAGTTATACTGAGCAGAAATCATGAACATTTTGATACAGAAGCAGTAATACCAATAGGCACACTAGTTCCATTGTCTTTGTGGCCGTATTTGTTTCAAAACACATTTCTCTTTTTGAGGTGATGAAAATGTTGTAAAATTGATTGTGGCGATGGTTGCCAAACTCTGAATATACTAAAAACCATTGAATTGTACATTTTAAATGGATGAATTGTGTAGTGTGTGAATTATCTCTATAAAGTTGTTAAATATTTTTTAAAACACAGGTTTGCGAAGTCCAATATTGTATACAAAAACAGAGCTCTGATTGGCTGTCAATAGAAGGATCCTCAATTTCGTTTACCCTCTAAGTTTTTTTCCAGTTCATAATAGACACGCTTGAACATACATACACACACACCTGTGCACATACGTGCATACGCACACAGTCTTGGACATTAAAATATTCAGAAATACTTCCCTTTCTTTTAAATAAGACCTCCCTAAAAAGTGTTCTCTTCAAAATATCTTGCCAACTTTAACACCTTCCTCTGATCATTTCTCTGTGTTTCTCTAGAATCTGTTTTCTAACATGCCTTTTTTAGCTATCATACTCTCTTATATAATGCCCCCTGTCAGAGGTAGAATGAAAGGAATTACAGTTAAAAGCACAGACTGAAGAATCAGACGGCATGGATTTTATTCCTAGTTCTTCCACAGTACGTAACCTTGGGCAAGTTACCCAGCTCTTCTGTGTCTCGGTTTTCTCATCTGTCAAGTGGTGGTAATGATAGTCCCTACTTTGTAGCATTGTTATGTCGTTTAAATATGTCATTGCATAGAAGGCACTTGGAATGGTGCCAGACTTGCAGTGAGTGCTATAATTGGTATTAATATTCTTATTGACTGGTACCAATTTGTGTCATGTTCTCTGTTACTCGTGGCTAGATTATAAGCTATTTCAGGGCAGTGGATATATTTTATCTCTCCTAGTAGATAGAGTGCTTTACGTTTATTAATAATTGCCCAACTTCCACTTGTACTCGCCATCAAATTGGTACTAACTGATCAACACTAGGGTGATCACATGGCAGTAATACTCTCCAGGGATTAGGGGGATTGGGGGGGTAAACCCACAACTAAAGGACACGGGGAGCATTGTAGAGGGGAAGGGCATGCCTCTAACCCTCGCTTGGGTGAGGCAAAGACATAAAATGTAACCATAATGTTTGTACCCTCATAATACCCTGAAATAAAAAAAAATAATTGCCCAACTAACACTCGTTCATTAACGTTTAAATAGATACTGCATCTATATGGTACTAAAGACGCATAAGTAATTCCTTTATAAATCCGAAACTCGTTTTGATAAATATCGAATTGTGTAAGAAGGTGTACAGGTATAGAATGATGGTGTCTCCACTATTGACATTTTGGTTTCACTCCATTAATTGAAAGTCTAGAGATATTAAAGGATCCTTTGGGCTAAGGAGCTTTTTATACCATTGACGCAAAAGCACTGGATTAGAAACCAAGGGCCTTGCATTCTACTCCTAGCTCTACCTCCCAGAATGTGACCTTTTTGCAAGTTTCTTAAACTCATTTTGCATAGTTCACGGGAGTAAATAAAATAAGGACAGTTAACCATGCTTCAAAAGAAAGATGCTCTATAAATAAAGAGCATTACCTTTATTTAACATTTGAGCTAATTACCTAATGGCAGAATAAGCCTAACTTTTCTAAAAATACTTTCAAACATTGTCTTTTCATCCTCAAATGATACTGACAATGATCACTATTTATAAATACAGGCATCACTGCTAATAAATAATATATCTCATGAATATAGTGAGCTAAGTTTTTCAAGCATCTGGATGCACGCTATCTTAATAATCGTAACAAAAACCTGTGAATATACAGTATATTACCAATGGGTTACCTGGTCTTTTCCCTTCTCTGCAACTGTGGCATTTTGTAACCAACCTGGCTCCCCAAGGATCATCTGTCTCATTATATGTCTGAGATTGGAAGGGCATAATGTAGGAGAGCAGGAAAGATATGTGCACGTACTTACAACTTGAAAGGTTAGACTACCCCTCCACCACTCGGAGCTGCTCTCAGTAACTCATTTAGGCTTATCCATTCGTTTATCAAAACTGCTAAGGCATTTTTTATCATCTCTTAAGGTATTATTTTATTTGCTGCTAGAGTAACTAAAATAAAAGCTTAAGAGAACCACAACAACTCTAAGTCTATTTAAAAAACATTATTCAAACAGAATTATACCTCTTCCCAAAGGCTTAAGTATTATAAATGCTTCGATATTTTCTTCTTTGGGGACTTGAAATCTGGAACGATTGGAGATAAACAGGAAAATGTGTGACCTCTGTGATTATCAGAAAACCAAATGTTTTCATGTTTAAAAGACAACATTGTTTTTAGTATACATTTTCCTGCATCTCTACTTTGCTTCAAAATGGATATCAAAATTTAAAATCGTATTAAACTACATAGTATTATATTTTAATATATACTGGGTTAACTGTATTAAAAACTGACATTTTTCTTGCATTCAATGCGATACCATATTTGAGTAAGTAATAAGTCAAGTATTAACCACAAACTTTCTTGTCTACCAGAAAACTAGTGTTACTTCTGAACAGTCTACTCACCAGAACAGAAACTTTTTAAAAGAAGACGGAATAATGGCCAAAAAACATATGAAAAATTGCTTGACGTCTCTAATCATCAGGGAAATGCAAATCAAAACCAAAATGAGATATCACTTATCTCCAGTGAGACTGGCCTTTATCAAAAAGTCCCAAAACAATAAATGTTGGCGTGGATGCGGAGAGATAGGAACACTCATACACTGCTGGTGGGACTGAAAACTAGTGCAACCTCTGTGGAAAGCAATATGGAGATACCTTAAAGAGATACAAGTAGAAGTACCATTCGATCCAGCAATCCCATTACTGGGCATCTACCCAAAAAAAACAAAAGACATTATATAAAAAGGACACCTGCACTAGAATGTTTATAGCGGCACAATTCACAATTTCAAAGATGTGGAAAGAACCCAAGTGTCCATCAATACCTGAGAGGATTAATAAAATGTGGTATATGTATACCATGGAGTACTATTCATCTATAAGAAACAATGTTGATATAGCACCTCTTGTATTTTCCTGGAGAGCTGGAACCCATTCTACTAAGTGAAGTATCCCAAGAATGGAAAAATAAGCACCACATGTACTCACCAGCAAACTGGTTTCACTGATCAACACCTAAGTGCACATATAGGAATAACATTTATCGGGCATCGGGCAGATGGGCGGGAGGAGGGGATGGGTATATACACATGTAATGAGTGCGAGGCACACCGTCTGAGGGATGGACACGCTTGAAGCTCTGACTCGGGGGGAGGGGGGAGGCAAGGGCAATATACGTAACCTAAACATTTGTACCCCCATAATATGCTGAAATAAAAAAAATTATGCTAAAGTCAATAGTGTAACAAATAAACAAGCCTGAAACCTCAAAAAAAGAAATATACATTCAAAAAATAGCATTCCATCTGGGATTAAGATAGTATACATAAAGAAGACACCCAATTTCCCTCATATTTCTGCTTCATACATGATTGCCAAAGCTTCTATGGTATGCTCTAAGTTTTCAACTATTTCAGTCACAAATCTATGAAAAGAGTCAATAATAAGAATAGTTATATCTAGTATGTGGTTTGAACTGTGCTTAGCATTTTATATGCATTATTTCATTTAAACCTTAAAACAGCCAAATGAGATAGCTTACAGGGGAGACAAGCAAGGCTCAGAGAGGTGAAGTGAGTTGCCCAACAAGAGGCAGAGTCAGGATTTGAACCCAAGCCTATGATTCCAGGGCCCAGGATCTTAGCCATTAAACACTACTGCCTTTCCACTAAGAAATATCCAAGAGTGGAACAGAGAATCTTTGCTGAAACATTCTTTAGAAACGTATAGTGTTTTTAAAAAGTGGGACCAAGAAGCAAAACTCTACAAACTACAAGCAAAACTCTTTTATTCCCTTTTACTGAATAGACTATAAAAGCATTTCACACATAGAATATGCAGACTATCCCTTAATCATTATCCTCTATATTCAAATACTTACAAGCTTTGAGCAGTAACACAACAGTACAACAATGTCAGGCCCTGTGAACTGTATCTGGCATGGGACAACAATGAAAGTGGGACAGCAATAATGAAAATCAGTTGAAAGATTTAGTGTTTGACTTACCCCCGCACCATTTACTTTTACCCCCTTTCTTCACTTGCCTTTTTCTTCATCTTTCTCATCTGGAGCAAATTAAACCATCACTTTGTAACAGGCATTCCTCCAATGCGCTGCTGGCCCATTTTCAAAACCATCTCAAACTGTAGAAACTTTTTATCAACCTCAAAGCACATAATCCTTGTCAACTTTCTTCTAGTATTAACTATTTCAGTGGCGAGCAATTAACAAAGCAATTTGTATGCTGAATGTGTTGTAAATGAAAGCAGCTTTAAAGTTGGCAAAAATGAACTTCAAATCTGTGAGACAGGCAAGTGTACACAGAACAGGGCAAAGCTCTGGTCCCATCCACTGTGCTACTTTAAGTCCATGGTCCTTAGGTTCTAGCAACCTCTATTCTGAAGATCTCAGTCCCTTGGCAGGTCCTTCACTGTCACTCTTAGCCATTACCCACCGACATTAGAAACTCTGTTAGAATTCAACACATTGTAAGATTTTTAGACCATTAGACCAAGAGTAACCAGCATGTACCCTTGAGCTAAAAGAAACTGGACACAGAAAAACATTAATACCCATTACCATTCCCACAGGTCATCAGGGGAATTTAAGGCTATAAAAATGTGTAGGTGTTGGACTAAAAGCACCGCCTCAATGCTTTCCAAAGGGTCACCCCAAGGTTACCACAGCTGCCCTTGCAAGAAGAGACTTTCTCTGAAGTATTGGGTTTTACCTCAAATTCTCTGTAACTATTGCATTCTAAAGCACAATGTATCTGAGTTTGTTGAAATATTTTAAGTTACCTACCAGTTAATATTCTTTTAAATCATTGTGTAAAAGAGATGCTTGAAAAAAAAAAAAAACAAACATAACCTGCTTTATTTTGTAGCTCTTAAGGGACACCACCGTGTCACCACCCTGTTCACTCAGTACATGTGTTCCAGTTTGAGGGACCCGAAGTAGTCGACAGAGCACCAGACAGAGATTCTATTTATTTAGTTGAGTGTAATGCCTGGAATATAATGGAAACTTAATAAATATTTGTTGAACAAACTGGCAAAATGCTTTCAAGGACTACTTTCCAACCACAAGAACATTCCAGAAAAATTCTTCGAGACATGTAATTACTGGCAACCCCACAAAAACAAAATAACAAAGAAAATATACCAATTGTATATTGATAAGGGAGATCAACAGAAAACATATTTTTTAAGTTTAGTTAGAAATAAAAGGCTGCCAAGATGTCATACAGTAATAACATTGTGGGGGGGGTGGTTAGGATAATTAAAGCCCAATTCATAACAGTGAGCACTAAGAAGAGTTTAGTTGACTCTTAGGTTTTCCTTTGCATGTTTGTAATATTAAGGATGTCAAGTTTACGAAGGAAATATAAAGAACTATAATGCTGTAATGCACAAACACGTTCCAATGTAACCATGCGTGGTGCTAGAGCTGCTGAAGACCATGTCTCATTTTTATATACTTTTCTCCTGCTTTTAATACAGATTTCTATACACATTAAGAGTTCAATAAATGTTTAGTGACTGCAAAGAATAAGTGTCTAGTAAGTATCTTACTTAATGTAAGTTCTTAACTGAATCTCCCCCTACCCCCCAAAAAAGACTCTCTTATCCTAAAGAAGCATAGTTTGGTCTAAATAACAAAAAGAAAAACAAAAAAATAACTACTCTTAATAGTATTAGATAAGAGAATACAGACAGACTTGAGTCTTGGCTCATTTCAGTCATGTGACTCTGCCATATCAGTTTTCCTTTGATATGAGGACCACACAGCCAGCCCTCTCTATTCAGAGTTGTTGCATGAATAAATCAGCAACATATTTACATGGTAACCATTTACATGGTAACCATTATGAGCAAGGAGTTGGGAAAGACAAAGTAGTTCATTTACCTCCCTAATCTCCACCACCCACAGCAACAACTTACTATGTGCAAGGCCCTGATTTAAGCACTTTACTGTAAGGTGTACAAAATCTTATCTGAAAATCTTGGTGCCAGATGTGTGTCCAAATTTAGAAATGTCCAGACTTTTAGATAGGAAATAATCTGCATATACTATACATTATGTAATACCCCATTAGGGTCTGTGGTACTACTTCATAAACATATTAGTAATTCTACAACAAAACCAAATAAAGATTAACATTAAGTAGAATAAAGACTATAAATACTCTGATGTCAGTTCAAGGTAGGTTTTGCTACCTGCGTTTTGGCAACTAACTTACCAAATAAAATTTTTTTGGTTTTCAGAGCTTTTGAAATTGGAAAACTGCATACAAATTGTGGGCCTAGCTAACTCATGTAATCCTTACAAGTACCCTAAGAAGTAAATTCTATTATCCCTATGTTACAGATGAGATGACTGAGGTATAAAGAAGTTAACTAACTAATTCACCGAGTGTCCCATAGCTATTAAGTCTCCTAGCCAGAATTGGAACCCAGGCAGCCTAGTTCTAGAGCTCGTTTTCTTAACAAGTATGTTCTATGACCTCTCTCAGAAACCACTTCAGAACACCAGGCAAACATGTGAAAAGTAAAACAGTATTAAATGATCTAGGTATCAAAAAAATAGGAGAAACATCACAAGACAGCCCTTATTCATTATCCAATAACTATTTATAGAGTGCATATCATGTGCCAGGTACTCACAATACAACGATGAGCAAGCCAGACAAGGTCTAGGTCGCCTTCATGGAGCCAGAGGCCAGTATGGAGATGGGAAGGCATCAAATAAACATAATGATACAACAGGGCAAGTTTGTGACTGATGTTCGCCTTCAGCAGAGGAGGCAGACTCAGTGGGGAATGCTATAATAGGACCTAAGATTTGATCTGTTCCTTGACGAGTGCTGGGATTTGAAATGACAGAAAAGAAAGGAATGGTATCCATTCAACAAGCGCCTATCATGCACCTATTCTATACCAGGAATAATGTTAAGCACAAAAGTTCCAAACTGGGGAAAATCAGTTTAAACCAACAGAGATTTGTGTAAGAGAATAATAGGACATGTGGGAAAGTCGGCTGGGGTCAAATCATGAAGGATGCTTGCTTGAGTTAAGGACTGGGAACTTGACCCTGCAGGAGCCGCTGAAGGTAATTTGGCAGGTTATTCCTCCACAATATTAGGATTTACCCTATGGAATATCAATAATCATCCGTGTTCCTATTTGGGACCAACTAGACCTCAAAGGTGGATTGCTTGGGCAATAAAACTCATTTAAGCCTCAAGAAACAGGGTAATCCTAATCTCTCAAGAAATAAAGGTATGGCAATTTGAAAATGTTGGAGAGGCACCAGCTAAAGGAAAACCCCTCTTAAAATCCCAAAGGCCACTTCTAAAACCTAAGTTATTCCTTTATACACAAAGGAAACTTCCAACTTTCCAAGGAAACATATTTCTATGAGAAAATAAAACATCATTCTTTAAAAAATAAATTCTTAAACTGAACAATGATCTGATTTTTAATAAAGTTGGTGACAACTTACCTTGCAGCACAAGCAACATGACAGTGGAAAACAAACAAAAAAAAGACAAAAAGACAAAAAAAGAAAAAAAGAATGAATGAACAATGTGACAGTGGAAAGTGTACTGCTTTTTAACATATTTACCTCAGAGTTCCCATTCCCCTACGCCCTTACCTAAATAGAGTAGAGAAACTGAATTACATATTTATTTAGCATGCTTGTCAAACAAAGTTTTTTCATTCCCAAGGATCAAGGTAAACAACTGAGTAGGAACACATTGCATTTATCCTCTGCAAAACTTCTTCTTTTTTTTTATTTCCACTGGCTAATTTTTTTTTCAGCTAATGACCTTCCACAGAAAATCTTCTCCAATGGCTTCCCATTGTTCTGAAAATCAAACCCAAATACTTTCTCAAGACCTCCAAGTCCTATTTATCTATTATCAGACTCCTAGGCTCTCCAACATCTTCTTTAAGCATTAACTCAACCAGCTCACTAGGATCCAGCCATACTGCCTTGCTTTCTGTTATTCAAAAACCCCAAGTCTGTTTTACTCCCGAAAGGCCTTGGCTCTTTCTCTTCTCTCTGCAACAATGTTCTCTATGCAATGTTCTCCCAGATTCTGACAAGGTAGACCCATTCTCTCTTCTCTTTCAGGTCTCTGCTCAAACATCATCTTTTCTGAGAGGCCCTTCTGACCACCACTTGCTAAAGGAGGCCCTTCCCAGTTCTCTGTATCACATTCCCCTACTTATCTTCTTCATTGTTCTTACTATAATCTATAAGAATCTCTTTCATTTGTTTAGTTGTTTATTGTCTATATTCTCTGGTAGAATATAAGCACTGTGATACTCCACAAAAGCAAGGATCATGCCTTACAAGATTTATCATTGTACCTAATATAGTGCCTTGGTACACAGAAAGTACCCAACAGATTTTGTAAAATGCATTATTAAATGAATGAATACTTAAAAACCTAATTGTTATGGACAGTAACTTGAGAAAGCCATTTTTCTAACTTTGAAACGTTTTCTCTAGGGCTATTCATTTTTCCATATTCTTTCTACACTTTCTGAAATCTGATGATTCCTGAAAAATTCCTATGTTATTTCATAGCAATAAAAATAGATTGGTTTCAACCAATGGATTTAAGAAAAAAAATATGATAAGGTTTTAGCAGTTTATGAAACATCAATAAAAATCAAACAATTTTAAAATTGATTAGTCTCATTTCACTACTGCCATCAAATTATATGAAGAAAGATAATTTAAAATGTAAAGAAAATGAGAGAGAAGATAATCCAGTAGCAAACTGCGGTTATGTTTAGTAACGTCGGAAATATCCAGTCTGATAGCCTCTAGATCAGGGGTGGGGAAGCTTTTCATGTAGGAAGGCCACATTAATTTAGCTGTAATCCAATAAGGCCACATTTAAGAAACTTTAATTAGAGATACTTAAAAATATACATTATTTTGTAAAAATCTAACTACTATGTACTTAATAATCTCAAAAAATGAAATGTTTGTTAATTTTAAAGTTACCTAACCTTTTAATGACTTTGTTGTGTCTGATTTTTCCTAGAAAGCATTTGAATATTTGGTTGCAGCATGAAGGTCCACAGTTTCACTTGATCCTCTACACGGGTATTAGTCATTTATGACCTTGAGGGTGTCTTCATTTGGGTTAGGTAGGAGAATGTAGATTCGCAGCAGTAAGTGTTTGAAAAGCAGGAAAGCATTTTTCGGGCATGTCGCCGAAGGCATGGGTGTTCTACTGCATTTTTCCATATTTCAACTAGAGCTTTCTTAGCATCAAACAATGATTCTAAAATGTCATCTACTGAGAGCTCAATCAATTCCATCTGCAGTTCTTTAGGTGCCTTGGCAATATCAACTAGGTGAGGTGACATGCTACTTTGAATGTGATGTCATGATTCTCAAAGTCAGTGAACCTTTCTTTGTATTCCCCAATTAATTAGGTATATAACAGCTATATATTCTTAAAATCATTCACATATATCATCCTGTTCATCAATGACGTTTGCTAACTGGCGGAAATGTTCAACCCAAATTTCTTCTTGAGGAAGTGTTCTGATAAAAGATAGCTTTTTTTTTTTTTTGAAATGCTTGGGTTTTTTGCCACATATCACATACAGACTTAGTTTTACCTTACAAAGAAATATTCAAGTCATTTTGATTTGACATGATATCACACAGAAATGCTGCATTCCTAGAGAAATCTTCTTTCAATAATTCACATTGCTGACTTTGCTCTTCATAAAATTTAAATGTTCTCGCCGAGATAAAATTTCAGCTAACACCTGTCCCTGCGATAACCAATGCACCTTAGAATGATGGGGCAAATCCACACTGAATATCTCACCATTCAACTTCAGCATGTTACAAAACAGATGATGCTGTGTTCCATTTGCATGAATGTCATTAACAACATTTATCACTTGTTGCAAAGTGTCACTTAAAACGGTAGCTTTAGCACAGAGATTTTGCTGATGCAAGATACAATGAAAAGAAATGAGAGCATCTGGATCTGTTAATACTTTTTTAATCTGTGCAATAAACCCTTCCTATTTTCCTGCCATGGAGGGTGCACCAGCTGTACATACACTCACTAAATTTACCAAATTCAGCCCAACTTCCTGACATTTATCTTGAAAGTTGTTGAAGATATCTATTCCCTGCATTGTTTGCAAGAGTGCCCACAGCAAGTATTAAGTTGGTGCAAAAGTAATTGCAGTTTCAGACGTGAATTTTAAATCATTATAACTACACTCAAAAACATCTTTATTAATCAAAATAGAAACCATTACAATCAACACATTATTCCCAACAAGAAATGTTTGTTTATTCCTGTAGCATAAAAATCCATGCTTTGGGATTCTACAAACTCTTGGAAAGCATTTTCTTCATCCCGCTGGTTGTTGAAGCATTTTCCCTGCAAAAAGTTGTCAAGATGCTTGAAGAAGTGGTAGTCGGTTGGTGAGAGGTCAGGTGAGTATGGCGGATGAGGCAAAACTTCATAGCCCAATTCGTTCAACTTTTGAAGCATTGGTTGTGCAATGTGCGGTTGGTTGGGCGTTATTGTGGAGAAGAATTGGGCCCTTTCTGTTGACCAATGCTGGCTGCAGGTGTTGCAGTTTTCAGCGCATCTCATCAATTTGCTGAGCATACATCTCAGATGTAATGGCTTCGCTGGGATTCAGAAAGCTGTAGTGGATCAGACCAGCAGCAGACTACCAAATGGTGACCATGACCTTTTTTTGGTGCAAATTTGGCCTTGGGAAGTGCTTTGGCGCTTCCTCTTCTTCTTCGTCCAACCACTGAGCTGGTCACTGCCAGTTATTGTATAAAATCCACCTTTCATCGCATGTCACAATCTGATCGAGAAATGGTTCGCTGTTGTTGCATACAAGAGAAGACACTTCAAAACAATGATTTTTTTGATTTTCAGTCAGCTGATGAGGCACCCACTTAGTGAGCTTTTTCACCTTTCCAATTTGCTTCAAATGCTGAATGACCGTAGAATAGTCACATTGAGTTCTTTGGCAACTTCTCATCTAGTTTTAAGAGGATCAGGTTTGATGATTGCTCTCAATTGGTCATGGTCAATTTCCGATGGCCGGCCACTGCGCTCCTCATCTTCAAGGCCCTCATCTCCTTTGCAAAACTTCTTGAACCACCACTGCACTATACATTCGTTAGCAGTTCCTGGGCCAAACGCATTGTTGATGTTGTGAGTTGTCTCCGCTGCTCTAAAACCCATTTTGAACGTGAATAAGAAAATCGCTGGAATTTGCTTTTTGTCTAACATCATTTCTGTAGTCTAAAATAAATATAAAATAAACAGCAAGTAATAAGTCATTAGCAAAAAAACATAAAGCAAGAAATGCACATTAAAATGATGTATAACATAACCACATTTATTAAGAATGTATTCCAATATCAAATGGCAAATTTCAACACCACTAAAACCACAATTGCTTTTGCACCAACCTCATACCTAACTCTTCGTAGCAAAGAAAATCTTCTGTTATGAACCGAATGAAGTACAAAACCTGCACCAAGTTAGTAGTATCAGTTGATTCATACAAAGCTATTGAATCATATATATTTTCCTTTTGAAGTATTACATGAAGTTGTTCTGTTAAGTTGAAGGCTAATTCATGCTGCTGATCAGTTATGATTCTCCTTGAAAGAGGCAGTTGTTTGTATTTTGAAACATTATCGGTGTCTAAGCATCCCACAACTTCGACAACGCATTCTTTCACAATTTCTACATCACTGGATGGCTTCCCTTTTTCCCCAGAGTTTATGAGCCACTTTATAAGTTGCTTTGGTGGCATTATTTTCAGGTCTTATTGCTGCTTGAAAGAATTGTCTTTGCTTTTGCTTTTCATCTTTTAACTTCTGCAATACAACCTTTCACACCTCTCCCTCTAATTTAAAATATTTTGGTCCTTATGAGTGTTATAATGCTGGTGAGCATTGCATTTCTTTAATGTCTATATTGCAGTATCACAAAGCAAGCAAATCCTCTTATCTTTAGCAGAAACAAGATAATATTGCAATTTCCAATCCTCATTTAAAAATATGTTTTCTTCCTTCAGTGTTCTCTTGGTCTTCTTTGACATGATGGGCTGTTAAGCAGACAGAATTTAAAAATGCTGTCAAGCTGTCCAACTATTCACAAATTACACTTCTACAGAAACACAGCACACCATTGTCAAAAGCTGATAACAGACTGGCGTGCTGGACCCCCATAAACTCTCGCCAACCAGCCTCATATGGTAATGGTGCCAGTCAGGTGCACAAAGTTAACAACTAAATCATGAGCATAGCAGCCGTCAGTTTAGCCCTTATGGCTTACTAATGTGGTAATTGTGCTGGTCAATCTGAGAGGATTATTGCGTTGAAATTTATCTTATTTTTTGGTATTTTAAATACATTCATTTTAAAAATAAAAATATGAAAGACAAAAATGTATTAATAAAAATAAAAGGATTTGTTCTGTAAAATTTGGATGCA
>NW_012149975.1:1366386-1368590 GCF_000956105.1 Propithecus coquereli | reverse complement strand
ACTCTAGCCCAGGCAACCGAGCAAGACTCTGTCTCAAAAAAAAAGAAAAAAAGAAAATTACAGCATTAGAAAGGCGAGCCTATTAGGATAAGTATCCTTTCCCTATTACATTCCATTTTTTAATAGAACTAAAGGTAAACTCAGGAATGTATCAAATGAATAGGGAAACTACAAATCATCTTCAAGTTATCTAACTAAACTGATAATGAAAAGCATTTACTGTTCTAATGAAACCTTTCTTCAGAACATCAACTAAACCCTATATAGTCACACCACACTTTTTAAAATGTGCTTTTAGAAATGCAGATTAAAAATCTGGGGAAATTGGGGTTTTTATTTATCTATTTTAAAACTACATCATTTGATTTTGCAGCAGAAACCACTCTCGTCTCACTGCCATAAAAAGTGTTACCAGGATGGTGAAATTTAGCCATTATCTTCATTCACAACTTGGTTTCTTCTCTGATTGCTGCCAATTAGTGTATAGTGTGTCAATGGCAACACTTGGTCACACATCAAGCAAACAATTCTATCACTGTTAAGTATAAGGATATTAAGAACTTGCAGTCAAAAGAGCTAATATTTTTAGATGTAAAATGACATCATAACTACTTATTTCATTTTCTCAGTTTTCAGATTTGAGCACTAGATACAACCTCTTTCCAAAAACACAGATGCATACGTCAGCATGTGATTGCTGACTGGTATTTGCCTCTACTTTGAGCTTCTCCATTCAATTTTCTTCACGCAATAATTGCAGCATGCAAGTGAGCAAATGAACCTTTCTCAGTATGGGAGCTAACACCGCAACTGCATGGGAAGAAAGTGATACTGCTAAGAGTAGTCTTTTTTTAAAAAAAACTACATGGTTTTAAAATGCTGTTTCTGGAGAGTTTATACAAGTATAAGATCTACTCTAAGAAATTGTGGCTTCTTTAAACAAACAAAAAAAAGCAGGTGCCCTCCAAACTGAGGCAGTTTTAAATCCCAGAGTCTCTTAGTTACCATTCAATGTGTTTAGTAACCAGCCTATGCTAACTTGAGCGACTTTATCACAAACCACTTAAGTCCTGACTGCATTAAAATGATGAACATCTTAGTTTACAGATGCGGAAATGGAGCCAGGCATCACAAGTCCCACCAATTCCCTCTCTCTCAGGCCTGCTCAGCAGCTGGGGAAGAATCAGACTTAGGACTATGTACGACGATTGCATACAAACATATATACATACATTTTAAGCGGCTATGGTTCTCGGGCTAAGTTATTGAAACCTAGAAAGAAACTTTAAAGTTCCCTCGCTAAGGAATACTAAGGATATTTAGCAAAGGAATGATCTCATCGCTTTCAGTAAACCATAGGCTAGATTATAAACCTCTAAGAAAATCATTAGTCAACATTGATTAAACCAAAAAAGGAAGACATTAAGAGCTGAAGACTGTCCGAGTGAAGGTTAAGTAAAAGCTTCAAGGAAGAAGAGGAGTGTGCTCCTGACTTGGGAGCCAGCAGAGGAGCCTCTAGAGTTAGAAGATGTTGCGAGAAGGAGGCACAAAGCAGAAACTGTTAGAGGGCAATAGATAGTGGGGCTGAGGCAGGCAAAGGAACCCCAGACCGTCAGGGCAGTGACAGCGAAGCCCAGAGGAGAAGATCTTGGAGGGATGACAAAGAAGCACAGGAAAACTGGGTTCTGGAGTCCTAGAAGAACCCAGGCGTCCGGCGGAGCCAGAGGGACCAGGAGATAAAGATGCGAAGGTGTAGGGATGAGGGCGCGCACCAGCACGCGGGAGAAAAAGAGATGGGCCGGGCAAACAGCGAAGCTGGTTCCCTGCCCCTCTACCCCTGGGCAGTTCGCAGCTCCTTGCTGCTCACAGCCGCGCAGCGCCGGGTCCCAAAGGCGAAGAAGCAGCGGATAGAGATCCTGTGACTTCAGGACTCTGTCTCACCTTGCTTGTCGCGTCCCAGGGTCCCGCCGCTCGTCCGCTGGCTGCTGCGCTCCGAGGGCCGAAGAGAGAGTCGGCGCGTTGCAGCCGGGGCTCCCTCCTTCTGCAAGGCACCGGCACCCGCACCTCCGCACCCCCTGCTCGCCTTGGGCACTTCACCCCGTCCTCGCGCAGGCGGAGAACACGGACCCTAACCCGAATGCTGCTCCAGTTATTTTCGAAAGTCCCCGTTGCAGGCTTCCCGGGAACAGGAGCTGAGCTGCTGC